>NC_061117.1:133385098-133456689 GCF_002878395.1 Capsicum annuum
TGCATTGACTATCGTCAACTTAGCAATGTCACAGTCAAGAACAAGTACCTTCTTCCTAGAATTGATGACCTATTTGATCAGCTACAAGGTGCCAGTTACTTCTCAAAAATAGACTTGAGATCCGATTATCACCAGCTTAAAGTTAGGGAGTGTGATATTCCAAAGACAGCTTTTCGCACCCAATATAGTCATTTTGAGTTCTTAGTCATGTCCTTCGGGCTAAC
The DNA here is from genome assembly GCF_002878395.1 of Capsicum annuum. Classification (NCBI taxonomy): domain Eukaryota; kingdom Viridiplantae; phylum Streptophyta; class Magnoliopsida; order Solanales; family Solanaceae; genus Capsicum; species Capsicum annuum. The sequence goes on from NC_061117.1 coordinate 133,385,323, forward strand.
AAATAGCCCAGCAGCTTTTATGGACCTCATGAATCAGGTGTTCAGATAGTACCCAGATATGTTTGTTATTGTATTCATAAATGATATTTTTGTATACTTTCGAAGTGAGAACGACCATACAGATCATCTCCGAATAGTCTTGCAAACCCTTCGAGATCATCAACTATTTGCCAAATTTAGTAAGTGCGAATTTTGGCTAAGGTCAGTTGCTTTTTTGGGTCATATTGTTTCTTCTGAAGGTATTCGAGTTGATCCTCAAAAGATAAAAGTTGTGAAAGATTGGCTTAGTCCTATTTCCCCGTCTGATATTAGGAGTTTCTTGGGTCTAGATGGCTACTACCATCGTTTTGTTGAGGGTTTCTCTTCTATTACATGTCCTTTGACTCAGTTGACCTAAAAGAAAGTTAAACTCATGTGGTCTGATTCTTACAAGAAGAGTTTTCAGGAGTTGGAGAATCGACTTACTTCGGCCCCTGTGTTGACCCTTCCAAATAGTGTAGATGATTTTGTGGTGTACTATGATGCCTCTAAAGTTGGGTTGGGTTGCATGTTGATGCAGAAAGTTAAGGTTATAGCCTATGTCTCTAGACAGTTGAAATCGTAAAAGAAGAACTACCCAATCCATGACCTCGAGTTAGCTGCAGTGGTTTTTGCCTTGAAAATTTGTAGACACTATTTGTACAGTGTTCGTATTGATGTCTTTACGGATCACAAGAGTTTGCAGTATGTGTTTACTCAGAGAGAGTTGAATCTTCATCAGAGGCGATGGTTAGAATTGTTAAAGGACTATGATATGCATGTGTTGTATCACCCGGGCAAGGCCAATGTAGTGGCAGATGCCCTTAGCAGGTCATCCATGAGTAGTGTAGCATAGGTCGAGGAAGATAGGAAAGAGTTAGCTCATGAAGGGGGTGAAAAGATTTGGTAAGAAAGGGAAGCTTAGTCCCCGATACGTTGGACCTTATAGATTTTTGAATCGTGTTGATAAAGTAGCTTATGACATTGAATTGCCTGTCGAGTTGTCAGCTATCCATCTGGTCTTTCACGTTTCTATGCTCAAGAAGCACATTGGTGATTCTGTTGTTGTTTATCCGTCAGAAAGTTTTGGTGTTCAGAATTGCCTTTCGTATGATGAAGTTTCGATTGAAATCCTAGATTATCAAGTTCGTAGACTAAGAAATAAGGAAGTTCCCTTGGTCAAAGTTCTATGGTAAAATCAATCAATCGAGGGTGCTACATGGGAAGCAGAGGCTGATATACGAATCAGATACCCTCATCTCTTCTCCGCAAGCTCAAATCAAGCCTAAGGTACTATTCTTCCTTAATCTAGTATATTCAACTATATGGTTATTCTCTCTATGATTCGTATATTTTTTTGAAGTACTCAAAAGTTTAGAGTGAAGTAAACTCTTTTAGTGGGTCGTTCCAGCTATACGTCCTCATTTTCTCTTGTTCTTGGCCTATCTAGCAATATTTGACGACGAATGTTTCCAAGGAGGAAATATTGTAATACCCCGAGACACTAACCAATAGTGTAACCATGAATCAAGTTCATGAGAAATAAATTATAACGTTTTGGGTTATTTTCTGATCAAAGATGGTGTGTATTAAGGACTTAAAGATGTCCTAACAATTGGGTGAATCAAAACATTCCTTACCGATTGAATTCTTGGAAAGGATATTGGTATAGTCAACTTTAAATAAGCATATCTCTCATTATACTTGGAATTTTTTAGCACATGACCTATCAACAAATAGATAATTGAATTATCTTTCCAAAGATACTAATTTCGCTAAAATTATATATTGGACCAAAGAGTTATACCCATTTTACTCTAGCATATCAATCTGGAAAAGGCTAACGACGTTTCTGATAGGCTGTCACATTTTTATCACCATTTTTGATGACGTCGTCACTTTCTGATGACAATTCTGATGACCTCGTCAGCCTTAGGCAAAAAATCAAAAATTTGACCCTTTTGTGACTACATTTTGTGATGGCCTATCACGGGTCTGACGGCCTATCACGGATGTCGTCAGCCATTTTTTTCAGCAATTAAGGGGTGTTTTTAAAAGGGTATTTGGTCTTTTCCACCCATTTTGACCCTTTATATATATCCAAGTAAAGAAGAAAACTTCATTCTTCTTCTATTTCATCAAGAATACTAGGGTTTCTCTCTCAAAATCCAATCCAAATCTTCCTAGAACATCAACAATCCAACCATAAATTTCATAAATTGGTCCAAGATTCAAGTTACCCAAGTCAAAAACATCAAGAACCCTAACTCAAGAAGTGGAAAAGGAGTCTATAACAAGTTTCTTCATTCCAATCCATAATCAAGGTATGTGGGGTTTGAACAAGAACACTCTTTTCGTTCTTGTACCTAAAGATTTAATTTCTATTATTGATTTACATGAATTTGCAAAGTGGGATTACACCCAAAATTCTCTATTAATGATTTATGAGATTTGAGTTAATTAAGTTTGATATTATGATATATTTACCATCATATTTCTTGAATTAAGGATTTATGCTATAAGTTGAATATTTTTATTGTGAATTGATGATTTTTTAATGAGTTTAGATAAGTGTCATGATTTAAGCCTTCTAAGAGAAGTTGATTATTGAATACATATTGATATTGAACTTGAAAGTCAAGAATGAGTCCTATGATGTTTCCTTGAAACTTTTGATATTTAAAATGATTTTATAAGCAAATGTACTTGATGTTGAGAAAGATTGTGTTAAGTTTAGTCGAGTTAGGAATCCACAAGATGTTTATGATTTACAAATGAGATATATATTTATGTTTTGGTCTTTATAATAGACCCATGAGTTGATATTGTTTAAGGTGGATTTGCTAACACGTTCTGAGCTGTGTCTGGGAGGAGTATTTAGCACCGATTGGGAAATATGGTATGTCCCCGAATCTACGTGCCATCGAAGGATTGATATTGATGATTGTGGGACAGAGGCCGAGTAAGGGATTGTGATTCAGAAATTGAGGTTGTACTCCTTGGAAAGAGTACGACACCCCCACAAATGTGGGGTTCTCTCCTTAGGAGGGCAAAACTGTGGACTCTATGCGGCTCACATGGTGTAGTTATGTCAGTTATAAGAAACTCCCACGTCCATAATGATCTAAGTACCTTGAGTTACCGAGTCACTCTAAGTCATGAGTCAAAGAGTTTGAGTTGAGTTAAAATATTTATGATATTTATGAAGTATGTGTTATTATTGATAACTTATGGGAATAATATTTCAGATAATTCAAGCGAAGGGAGGTATTATTATCAGCATGTATGATTTTCTTATATATTTATGATATTATTTAAAATGTTGCATCCCCCCCCACATACTCAGCACATTCCCAAGTACTGATTCCCATACTCTTCTGTGTTCTACATTTTCTCGTGATGTAGGTTCAGGTACTCAGTCTCAGCAGCGACAGTGATCTTCGAGTACCTCCATCTATATTCGTACAGTTGGTGAGTCCTTATGGTTCGAGGACCTATGTCCCTGATTTTTATCTTGATAGTAGAGGGTTGTTTATTCCCAATTCAGTACGAGTCAGTTGGGGATCTGTCCCAATGGCTCCTCAGTCTTATGTAGTAGAGGCTTTGTCAGACTAGAGTACCAGTATGTATAGAACTTCAGTATTTTGATTGTACAGGATAGTATCTCTTCGTATTTTGGTATGTTTATGACATGACTATTCTTTCTTATTATAGCTTGATTTTTGTCATAGTGAGTAATAGGAGTGATGATAAGCTCAGAGGGTTAGCTTGAGGCTGCGTGTGGCCTTATGCACCGTGTGACATCTTGGGATAGGATCTTGGGGTGTTACATTATATATTGTGTATATATGCTTTATCTTTGGAGCTTAGTTGGCAGTTGTTGAGTGAGTACCATTTGTTTGGTACTCAATATACACTTCGGCAGCCTGCAGATCATAGTACGGGTTATCGTTATTGATGTGTGCATCGTACGGAGCATCCCTAGTTTGAAGACTTAGAGTGAGCTCCTGATGTTCATTGTATTTCTTATTGCTCTCTTACATTTTAGACTAGTGTCTAAGTTATATTTGGAGACAAGTTGTATCATTGTATAATTCTTGATATATCACTTTTGTACTTTTATGATATTAGAAGCTCTTGAACTAATACCATGGGGTTTTGGGATTCCTTTATGTATTGATCTTTAATCCATATAATCTGCATTTTTTCCTTATATTATTGAGTAACTTGTTACTAGCCATTCTGGACTATGGGTTGGCTTGCCTACTGGTGGGTTATGGTAGGCGCCTTCATGACTTGAGGAATCGGGTTTTGACACTTATCATTTGTTTTTTATTTCGCAGTGCAGATTTTAATTTTGTCATTTGATTAATACATGTATTTATGGCACTATAGAGTGTGTTGAATGAGTTTGATAAGCGGAAAGTGTGAAATTTTTGCATGTTAGACTGAACAAGGAAAAGTGTGTCAAAATTTAGTAATAAGTTGAACAAGGGAAAATAGAGATGCAAAAATGCCCTCAGTTACCGCAATCGCAGACCTTGTGTCACGATTGAAATCACCCGTGTGTCCGTGATCTTGGTCCCTTGAACACGATCGCGGTCAAATCAGTCTATATGACCATCCAAATGGCCCATTTTCTCCACACTCCCTTCTCAACTTTTCTCTTAATTTGTACTAACTCCTAGGAATAGTTTGGGCATTCAAAAGCATTTGAGCATCCCCCTTGCATCATATCCTCCGGTAAGTGTATTGAATTCATGCTTTAATTATTAGAAATAGGCCATAGAATCCAAGAAATAGGGAAGTCCTAAAACTATGTTTTTCATTGTTAAATCTGTGTGAAATTATACTTATGTGGTGATTAGCTACTAGAAATGGTGTGCACACATGTGGGAAAGTTTTGAGTACCCAAATTGTGTGTGAAATTGAGTAAAATGAAGGGTGCACACCAAGTGCTCGATCAAATTCCCAAACGAGTTCATAGCTTGTTGTTTTCACATTCTAAGGGCATAATCGAGCACTTAGTAATCTTGCTTAATGATTTTATTGTTAATTCTTGTTTTGGAACATGTTTTGGCATAGAGTTTGGATTTTGGAGATGTTAGAATTCTACATCGAACTGGCCTCAGATACTGCGATTGAGCTTATTGGGATCACGATCGTGGTACCACAATCACAGATCAATTGCTCGCGATTTCTACATTTGAGGAGGAAATCCAGCCTGAGCCAAAAATTCTGAAATTCAAAGTCTTCTCCAAACACCACCAAATAACCATCCCAAGAGCTTTAGTGGAAACATGGTATGGTTTGTGCGTGTGAATATCGATGATTAATGTTGTTGTGTTGTTCTCTTGTTTTTCAGGATCATATCATGGAAAACTACGATCAAGTTCGATTCATGGCCCCCAAGTTCCACACTCTATACTATGGTGATCTTTCAAGAACAAAGTTATTTCCAGAGAGAAAAATATACTTGGAAAAAGTGCCAAAAAATCTTCAAGCATTTCATAACAGACTTGTGGGCCACTGGGTGGCGATGCTTTACCCTGGACCCTTGTAAGGAAAATGATCAGTAAGTCTGGGAGTTCTACGCTAACCTTAGCCTAGTATCTTTCTCAAACACGTTCATCAGTATTATCAAGATCCGGGGAAAGGAGGTGCATTTTGGGGCAGAGAAAATTAATGGCCTATATGGGATGCCAAATGTAGATATGGCTGACTTTGAAGCCAAGGGGTATGAGTCGGGAAGCTGGATGGCGGAGTGGTTGTACCCGGGTGAGGAGGTCTCTTAGGCTGCTACCAAGAGAAACATATAAATGAATAATTTCACTATCGAGGCCCATATTTGGTTTAACATTATCTGTAGCTGAGTCTATATTTGTACCCACATGATAGCAGTTCCAAATTTGCTAGCCCGAATAATTGGTTGCATTTTATACGGCATTCCTTTGAATATTGGTAAGCTTATGGTCTTAGATAAGAAATTATTCAAGAACCATATTGGTACGCACCTCTCTTCCCCCTCTTTGATTACTGAGCTTTGCAGGAGAGCTGGGGTTGAGGAGTATCCTAGAAATACTTGGGTACACCCAGTCATCCCTATATATCCTCTAAAAATTTGAGATGAGGGTACACCAGGCAAGAGTAAAAAGAGATAGATCGACTTGGGCAAGTCAACATTTGAGAATCTAGAGTCTTGCAAGCCATCCACCGCCAACCCCTTTGATGATATTTTTGTTAAGATAAGGACCATTAAGGATTTAGTCCCAGTCTCCCCAGGGGCTTGGCGAGCCCTCCTCCACTCGTCATTCATATGTGGCCGGTCTGATTATGAAAGGTACTTGGAGGAACAGAAGAAGCAAGGAGCCACCATTGCTAGGCTCAAAAGGGACTACTCATAATTATCAAAGTATCACAGAGAGCTGCGGGACTCGCACGAGAAGATAGTAAAAAGGGATAATGAGAGGGATAAATTCTTTAGAAAGATGTGGAAAGGGGTAAAGGGCCTTTGGAAGGTCGTAAATTCCAAGATAGACTTCCATTCTCCCTAGTGGAGAGTGATTATGAGGCCTCATTGGAGTGGTCTAGTCCTAAGGAAGAAGATGATGATGCAGAGTCTGAGGGCGAGAGCAGCTCTTGATGCGGTTTAAGGGAGCACTCTTATCTCTCTTTATGCTTGATTTTTTATGCAGTAAGAAAACTGCTAGAGTTTTAGTTAGGGTGCCTATCTTCGTATTCATTTTATTTGGCCCTGTATTATTGACATTTCTAGATATTTTGATGTTATTTTAGATGATTTTTATTTTTTTTATGGGTTGTAATATTTGGGAACTCTGATGGTGCCCGCATTTTCATGGATTAGTTGTTTTGTTTGTTTTTGAATTTTTACTTTATCTTTATTTTTCTTATGGTGATATCAGACCATCATTTCCCTATGATGTATTAAGTGACGACATTCTTAAGGGAAAATTTTCGTGATTGGGTTTTAATCCATAGATGCAAGGGAAGTCTGAGTACCTGTAGCATTGAGGCTATAAATGCAGGGGAAGTTTGAGAACCCGTAACATTGAATATCTAAATGCAAGGAATGTCTGAGTAACTGTGCCATTTTGGATTTGGGATCGCACTTATACCTATAAAGAAGTGACATAACCCAAACCAGGGCCTTATCGTAATGGGTATCCCAAGTCCAACCAGGACTGGGGACTGCCCTCGTTACCCAACCCAACCAACCTACCCATATCCTGAGTCGACTGAATTCTAAACTTATAATAAGATAGAGTTACTCCATAATCCAAGACTCTGGGATAGGTCTATATCTATGACCACCCAAATGAGTCCAACCATCTAAAACCTAACTATTAACCAATACCAAACCAAATCATAATCCAAACCAAAACCATATGATTTCCATAATAATTATATATAATCCTAAAATAAAAGAGGATGGAATAGTGAGAAATTTAGTCCCACTATATTAGCCCCAATACCTAGGGTGACACCAATACCGATCCCGCCGGTATAAACCCACTGTAGTTCCACAAATGCCTCAAACCAAAAGAAAAACAATATCTAGTTAGGACATGCCCCCAACCATAGTGAAAACAAATATTCATTTATAAACCAAAGTATATGAATGTGTCCATAACATGAAATGGAGACTTCCAGAAATATGAAAGCTCACAACTTTAATATAATAGTTGATCCTGAAGTTCGATCGCTAAGCATGAGGAGTAAAATGGCCGGTTCCTGCATTGCGTGGGGATACATTCGTCCAAAGATGTGTTAGTAGGGGAATTCTAGCATGAACTCAGGATAAGGATAAAATAATACCATTTAACAAAACCAAGTAAACCATCCATATGCATATAAACCATAGATATACATATAACCATACCGGGAAAGGAAATCGGGTTTAGCATACATTTAAAATGATTCACATGGGTATGAGTATCTTAACTGTCCTTAAACATCCACGGGCTATATGGGTCCACTGTAACCCCCTGAATAGGCCCTATGCGTGTAGCCGCATGATCAGAGATACTATAAGAGTAAGGGATTTCAAAGTACCCTTCACCCTCTATGATACATATATACAGTGTATTTAGAGGATTCCCATGTACCTTGCAATATCATATAAGGTCACCATGACTTACCCCTCATGTCAGCAAGCATGAGTTTCTCGTGTTTATCTATTGGACTCCCACTTTCACGGTTAGCTATCACACCACACCTTTATTGCCAAATTAAAACTATTTCCAACCAATCAAACTATTGTTATTAACCAAGGCTATGCATAGTGGTATCGTCATACTGACTATAACTTGCAAGTATTGTCCCTAGCCAAACCTTTTTTAGATCAAGTGATTCCCATGTACCCATAGATCATATTATCCTATTATCCTGGGTAGTCCTATGTACCCCACAAGTGTTCCATTATTATGATAACTTGGGGGATTCTATTGTACCCCACAAGAATGATTGTTAAACCCAAAACCATTCCATTTTGACCATTACAAACCATTTAACTATTTAGGGTTCTATTACCAAGTTTAAACCATGCATAAGCTCCATTAAAAATCCAACAATGTAGTGAAAACATTCTCATAGACATTTTATCAAACATATTGGGGGCATAGTATTTCCAAAATCAAAGCCAATTATCAAATAACCATTCCCATGCAACCAATTATCCAAAACCACCATTAAAGCATATCAGAGCATAATTAAAACATAGGTAAACCATAACCAAGCAATTATAACCAAAACCCCCAAATTATATTTGAAAACCCAAAACCATACAACAATCAAACCACGAAAACATTGCATAAAACCATGCATTTAGTTGAAACTAACAATTAGGGAAGAGAACATGCCTTAAATTGAGTAGATGATGGAAGAAAATCACCAACCAAAGTCCCAAATTAATCCTTAAGATGAAACCCTAGCTTTCTTTTCCCAAGAACTTTAGAGAGGATTAGAGAGTGTTTTCTAAGTGTTAAAGAATAAAATAATAAGGGAAATATCCTCCCAATGTGTGTTAAAAGTTGTGGGGACTTATTAGATTAAGTGGGGAAATGTCTAGATTTCCCTTACTTAAACTACACCAAAATCGTCAGAAGGATACGACTATCCATACCAGTCATACCCTCCAATACGAGTGGTACCCACCACTCGTAACCAAGACCATCTCTCTTGGATCTAACACTTTCCAAGGTATGACTCACCCCCAAACCATGTCGTATCTATGCATACGACTGGTACCCATGATCCTTACCCTTGGCAGAATAGAATCTAAAGAGTATTGAACATTACCCACCATACGAGTCCATAGTATGACTCGTACCCTGGATTATGGCTTGTGGTGAGCCATTCATACTCAAATCCAAGTTAATTTACAAAGTCTAAGATTAAGTGAAGGAAAGACCCAAACCAAATAACCCATGTCCATCCATGCAAATCGTACCCATTCCAGAAACCAAATCCAGCCCCCACCAACCAACACGGGTCAACATACGACTAACCCATACCATACATATCTTAGTGTATGAGTTATTTCCCCTAGTTGTATCTTGTCCAAAGACCAAAAATACAGGAAACTTTCTAAGGGATAGAAACCCAGGGTGTTTCAATCTCCCTCACTAGGAACATTCATCCCCAAATGACGGACAAGGTAGGGTAACCACATGTATGATTCATTTGTATTATTAAATATCAATCCAACTTTTAACGAAGTTAGAAAAAAAAATGCAAAGATATTAATCTTTTCTCTAACAAAGTTTCAAAACAAAAGTATGTTGAAGAACAAATACCTTCCACCCAAATCCCAGGAGAAGAAAACAGATGTGGATACTTAGACCACATGTCCTCCTCCGCTTCCCATGTAGCCTCTTACACCTTATCGTTCCACCATAGAACCTTAACCATGGCCACATCTTTCATCCATAACGGATGAACCTGTCTATCCAAGATCTCAATCGGGGCCTCTTCATAAGATAGAGAATTTGAGATACCCAAGCCCTCCAAAGAAACCACCGACGAAGGATCAGCAAGGAACTTCTCAACATAGATACATAAAATACCGGATGAATGGAGATCAAACCAAAAGGCAACTCTAATTCATAAGCCAATTTACCAATCCTTTGCAAAATTACATAAGGACCAATAAACTGAGGACCGATCTTCTCTTTTTTACCAAACCATATCACTTTCTTCATGGGAGATACCTTTAGGAATGCCTTATCCCTATTCGCAAACTCTAAGTCTCTACTTCTTACATCTGTATAGGACTTGTGGAGACTTTGGGTAGCCTTAATCCTATCCCGAGTCACCTTCACCTTTTCCATAGCCAAATAAACCAAATTTGGATCGAACATATCTGCACCAAATCCAGATCGAACATATCTGCCTCACCAAGCTTGAACCAACCAATAAGAGATCTAAAACTCCTACCATACAATGCCTTAAAAGGTGTCATCCCAATACTAGAATTATAGCTATTGTTGTAAGAAAACTCTACCAAAGAAAGATGCTCAACCAAACTGCCACCATAGTTAATCACATATGCACAAAGCATAGCCTCCAATGTCTGAATAGTCCTTTTCGTTTTTCCATCCATCTACAGATGAAAATCAGTACATAGATTCATCTTAGTACCCAATCCCTTTTGGAAAGACTGCTAAAAGTTAGATGAAAACAATGTACCACGATCAGATATAATCAAAATAAGTACCCCATACAGCTTTACTATCTCATAAAGATACAACTTTGCATAGTCCTCCACTGAAAAGGTAGTCCTCACTAGAAAAAAGTGAGCAAAATTTGTCATCCTATCCACAATGACCTAAATCGAATCAAATTGGTTCCAAGACCTTGGAAGACCGATAACAAAATCCATATTGATTACCTCTCATTTCCATTTGGGCAAATCAATTTCTTGATATAAACCATCGGGCCTCATGTACTCAACTTCTACTTATTGACACACCATTCACTTGGCTACAAAATCAGCCACATCCCTTTTTATACCATTACACCAATATATCTCCTTGAGATCATAATATATTTTTGCCGACCGAGATGAACAATATAGCACAATTCATATGCCTCATCCAAAATCCTTTATCGTAAACCGTCGATATTAGGAATATAACCTCTCTCAATATCATAAAGTTCCCTCACCACTGATCTCAAAGACCATTACCTTTTGCCCACCAACATCACTCTTGATTTTTCAAGTACCCTTTACCCTCCATTATACATATGTATAGTGTATATAGAGTACTTTTGTGTACCTCATAGTATCATATTAGACCACCATGACCTACCCCTCATGTTGGCAAACATGAGTTACTAGTGTTTATACGTTGGACTCCTACCTTCAAGATTAGCTATCACACCCCGCCTTTATAACCCAATTAAAACCATTTCCAACCAACCAAACCATTATTATTAACCGAGGCTATATATAGTTTTATCATTATACCGACTATAACTTGCAAGTATTTTTCTTAGCCAAACCTTTTTGAGATCAAGGGATTCCCATATACCCATAGATCACATTATCCAATCAACTTAGGGGAGTCCCATATACCCCAAAAGTGTTCCATTATTATGATCACACACAAGAATTATTGTTAAACCCAAAACCATTCCATTTTGATCATTCCAAACTATTTAACCATTTAGGGTTCTATTACAAAGTTCAAACCATGCATAAGTTCCAATAAAAATCCAACAATGTAGTGAAAACATTCTCAAAGGTATTTTATCAAACATATTGGGGGCATAGTATTTCCAAAACCAAAGCCAATTACCAAATAACCATTCCCGTGGAACCAATTATCCAAAATCACCATTAAAGCATATAAAAGCATAATTAAAAATGGGAAAATCATAACCAAGCATTTATAAACAAAAACCCCAAATTATATTTGAAAACCCAAAATCATACAATAATCAAACCATGAAAAATTATATAAAACCATGCATTTAGTTGGAACTAACAATGTGAGAAAAGAACATGCCTTAAATTGAGTAGATGATGGAAAAAAATCACCAACACAAGCCCTAAATTATTCCTTAAGGTGAAAGCCTACCTTTCTTTGCCCAAGAACTTTAGAGAGGATTAGAGAGTGTTTCCTAAGTGTTAAAGAATTGAATAATAGGGAAAATAACCTCCTAAGTATGTTAAAAGTCGTGGGGACTTATTAGAATAAGTTGGAAAATGCCCGGATTGCCCTCACTTAAATTGCATAAAAATCTTATCAAAGGGATACGACTATCCATACCAGTCGTACCCTCCAATACGAGTGGTACACACCACTCATTCTTAAGCATATCTCCCTTGGACCCAATACTATCCAAGGTATGACTCACCCAAACCATGTCGTATCCATGCATACGATTGGTACCCATGATCCGTACCCTTGACAAAATAGAATGTAAAGAGGATTGAACGCTCCCACCATACTAGTCCATGGTACGACTCATACCCTGGCTTATGGCTCATAGTGACCACTGGTACTTAGATCTAAGTCAATCTACCAAGTCTAAGATTAAATGAAGGAAAGACCCAAACCAAACGACCTGTGTCCATCCATACGACTCATACTAAACAAATCATACCCATTCCAAAAAACAAATCCAACCCACCAACCAACACTGGTCATCATACAACTAACCCATACCACTCTTATCCTAGTATATAAGTCATTTCCCCTAGTCGTATCCTATCTAGAGACTAGAGATCCAAGAAATTTTCTAAGGGACAGAAACCAAGGGTGTTTCATGAAGTCTAAATGGCCATATGATTGGCCTGTATGAAATCAAAAATATGAGATGTAGGATTGGTTTAGTGCCATAAATAGAAAATTATGTTTGGTGTAAATATGAAGAAAATACCTCCCCCCCTCCCCTCAATTTTTATTAAAATCTAAGGGCACAAACATGAGAGACCTTTTAACAGTGCTTTTCCTCTTTTTGTGACTATAAAATTTTATCTTGTATAATTGTACCATCAATATCTTCTCCCATTAGCCTCTAAAGGGTAATTTTGATTATACTTGGTTGGTAAAATGATTATAGGCCATTTTTGTGAACTTGGAAATCCACACTAGCCTAAAAAGTCTAACCTTGCATAGATGTTATCCCTAGTCACTCACTTTGAGCCTTTGAATCTTTCTTTGGCAACTACATTGCAAGCCGTGAGACACTTGACTTTTATCCCTCTTTTGAACCCTACCCTCCATGAAATTGAAAATGCAACTTGAGGCTAAAATCCTAAGTTGGGGAAAGTAAAGATTTGAAAAGGTAACTTTGGGTCATGAAATTTTACGTAAGTGCCTAAGGGATAAAAATGAGAACAAATGAATAGCAAAAGAAAGTACCCAACAAAGGAATGAAATACATTAATTGTGTAAGGAAAAGTGATAAAAAGAAAATATTTTCAAAATTTGAGTGAATCAGGGTAATAAAAGTAGGCACATGTGTGAAGAGTGAAAACAAAAGAAGTGGTCCATGTTCAAAAGTTGGATGGAATAGTGTGATGTAGATATTTAAGAAGGTTATAACCACTTTTTTCCTAAATGATATCCTACCCTTCCCCAAACCTATGTTACAAGCTTAAAAAGCCCTTCAATACCTTCAACCAAGTGTATTCATAGTAGTGCTGATTTAAAATAGGGGCAAACCTACGATTTGGTACTTGTTAGTACCAAGAGTCCTTGTGAGAGAGAGAGTTTTGCACTTAAAATCCCATGTTACATATTTGATAATTTGGTGGAGGGGGGGATTTTACTTCTTGTGAGGAGATATGAAAACAAATTAAGGTGGGTGATATTGTCATCACCCAAAAAATAAGGTAAAAGGAGTATAGTGGAGTGAAGGTCAAAAGGTGAGTCACTTCTAGAGTGTTAGTGATTGTTGCATTGTTGTTCTTTAAAGTCTTTTACATCCTTAAAAATTGCATTTCAGGTTTAGGGGTGTCGTGAGAATAGCTTTGCCCATGTTTGGAGAGCTACTTATGGTGATAACCAAGCTTGAAGTCATTGTGATCATTGGTTTGTATTAAAGGGTCTTAAATGTGCATTGTCTCATAGTAAGAGGTAGTGTTGCTTGAGGACAAGTAAAGATTTGAGTTAGGGGTGTTGGTGAGTGTTGAATTTAGCACTCATTTGCACTGAACATTCATGCACTCTACTATGATTTGAACATATGAATGTGACAAATTTCTGATTAAATGCACTGGTAAGAGGTAGTGTTGCTTGAGGACAAGTAAATATTTGAGTTAGGGGTGTTGATGAGTGTTGAATTTAGCACTTATTTGCACTGAACATTCATGCACTCTACTATGATTTGAACAAATTTGTGATTAAATGCGACAATTTGTGATTAAATGCACTAATTTTTACATTTTGATGTCATACAGGTGATGAGAAGGAAAGATATGGATTAGAACTAAAAATAATAAAAAAGAGAAAAGAAGTGCAGCAGGAAGTCCTGAAGTATATATCACTCTCAGTTACCGCGATTACCGCCTAAGGGCTATAATAGTGGTCGGTCAGTTCAAGTCAAGGGACCGCAATCACGATGATTGTATTGTGGCCATGGTAGACGCAATCATGGACACACTGCTTTGATCATGAATTAGCGGGATTATGCGCAGGGGCAATTCTATCATATTACCCATCCAACCCCAAATCCCTTAAATTGAAAAAATCCTTTTCCATTAGATATCTTACATATTGAACAATTGAATTTTGGCAATCCTGTAACCCTACTAATTGGGTAAATTTATGTATTTAAATTTTCAAGTTGAATTTGTTGTAATTGAGGTATTATTGGGAAAATCTTCTTACTTTCCATTTTCATGGATTTTTGAATGAACCTTTTGGTATATTTCATCTTCTTTACTTCATGAGAAGCTAAATTTAATTGTCTTGGGATTATTGTGAACTAAGGTGTGCTTATGTATGGGTTTTGATGTATTTGTGTAGATTCTAGTTTGTTGATGATGGGTTTCACTATTGCTTGGTCTGATTAGTTGGGATGTGTAGGTGAAAGCCCAAAATGGATTTATGGATGAAAACCCCAAATTCTAGAATGCTCACATCATTCTTTAAGAAGGGCTGCACGTGAACTTTCGAAACCCATATCATCTTTAAAAGAGGGATATGGGTGAAAAAGAAATAGTGGACTATTAATGGATGTAGTTTTCTATCTATTGCCATCTTAGAAATAAGGGTGAATAGAGAGTTAGCTACATCTTGGGCATCTTCCTAGAAATAGGGATGCCCAATGGAAGTATTAGGTGGTTTTAATTGACACACTTGTTAGGTAGTCAAAACGGTCAACGGGTGATATTTAGGAGTCTTTATTGACAATCTATCCTCAAGGACCTTCAAACTGTCCTACCATATCATTAATAACTAGAATTTGCATCAAATCTTCATGCACTCATGCATAACTTGCCCTTAGGTAGACATAATCCCAAGATCGTTCTCATATTGAATTTTAAAGCAGGTGTTGCCATAATTTGTTGACTTGAGTTGATATTGAGTAACCCTTGTCCTAAACTAATCCCCTACCCCCAATTCAAATCATATATTTTACTTTATTTGCATTTCAGGTATCTCTTTAGTAATTATTAACACCCCTAGGACCAGATATCTAATTTTGCTGCTTGTGGATTTGACTTCAACATAGGTTGAGCTATTGACTACGACTATCCTTATCCAACTTAAATAGTATAGGTGAGCATTTTCACCACGCACCATAATATCATCAATATATCCTCCGGACATACCAGACATCATCATATTATCAACATATCCTCCGAACATATCGGACCTCATCAAATCATAAATATATCCTCCAGATATACCGAGCATCATCATATCATCAGTATATCCTCCGAACTTACCGAGAATCATCATAATATCAATATATCTTTCAGACTTATCAGGCATCATCATAACATTAATATATCCACCATACATACTGGGCATCATCATAGCATCAATATATCCTCCGAACTTACTGAGCATCATCGTAACATCAACATTAATCATACCATCAATATGTATATCAAACAGGTTCGATTTTAGGAAGAGGATATTTTTTCTTCACTGTGACCTTATATAGCTAATGATTGTCAATATACATGCATAAAGAATAATTTCTTGGGTCATGCAGGGTTCTATCGGTGATTCATCAAGGACTTCTCTAAAATTTCTAATCCCTTCTGCAATATTTTAGTGAATGAGGTGAAGTTTGTATTCGATGATGCTTGTCAAGAAATACTTAAAACGATAGCCTGCCCCTCGCACCCCATCCATGGTGTACGTCGGGGGGACCTATGCTTCTTTTACTAATAAAAATAACTCTCGGTAATGGATATATCAGCTCTTGCAACACTTTCTCTTCCACTAAAATCCACTTATGAAAGACCTGATTATTTCCTTCTCTTCACTTATCAATTCTTGATTAAGGGGGTCTACAACAATCCTATTCTGTCTAATTTCTAACTTTACACTATTGAATAGGAAATTTCGTGGGAACTAACTATAGGCTCCTCTAATATTTTTGATAACTAGTCCAGACTGGGAGCTTTATATAATGTGGTTGATTCAAAATTTCCTATCAATGAAGATGAAGGTGATATTGCTAAAGTGAGCAGCTCACACGCTCTTGCACACATCGAATATTTGCTGATCGGGATAGAAATGACTGAGCCAATGACTTTTTTATGCGACAACGTTGTGGCAAACCTGCAAGAGGGGTAATGTTCCTAAATGTCCATTCTTGTTTGACACACTTGTGCCTAAATTGAATGAATTCCAACTTGTGGATGCCAAGTTGTCTAGTTTATTTAAGGACAGAATATGTATATGTTTGAATGGATTTTGATTCCAATAGTTGGTCCTGGAGAAGATGCTTTTCCAAATCTTCTACCAAGCTCTTGATCCTCTCAACAAAACTATTGTAGAGAACGAGGTAGGGGGCTCTCTTGTGAAGTGGAATTATCAGGCAGCCAAAAATTTGCTTGAGGAAGTTAACAACCAAAAACCACTGCCTCTAGTATGTGAAAGACTATAGACCTATAGCATGTTGCACCACTGTATACAAAATTATCACTAAAGTTTTAACTGGTAGATTGAAAAAAGTAATTGGTGGTATTGATGGAAAGCTTATTCAATGCTCTACATGAAAAAAAGTTGATATTAGGAAAATTTTACACGTTTCAAAATATTTCTCACTTGGGAAGACACTTCTCAACTTTTTAGGGCCGGATTTATAGTTCCTCCTTCTATCGAGTCCTGGGAGTACTTGTACCCGAAACATTTATATGTCTTCCTTTGAACCTTCTTGTTGCTTTCTTTTACCCTTTTTATTGAGTAGTTGGATCTATTAGTTATAGTGAAAACTCTTTTTCTTTATATTTCACATTTATTTTAATTCCTTCTTCAGAGCCTAGGGTTTATGGATAATGTAAATTTCTTTGTCTTATAATGTTCCTTCGGAATGATCTTATCTCCATATTTCCCTTGAAAGTCATTATTTTTACTTAAAGTACGAAGGTCAATTTTGTGTTCCCGATATTGATGGGATAATCTAATTGTAAGTTCCAGAAAACAAAACAAGAAACCAATAATTAAAGAAACCAAATTGTAGGAAGTGACTAAAATATCAAGTTTTAGATGTCACTGGTACTCCTGTGTGCTGCTGGTTCTGGCAATTTGTCTTAAAATTACTTATTTCCCAAAGAAAAATATATATTTTGAGTAAAATCACTTTTTAATGTTTGATAAACTTCTAAAAGTGATTTCAAAAAGTGTTTAATTGTACAACGCATGCTTATACGATTCTTGTCTACTCGTTCTATGCTAGGGGCATGACAAAAGTGGTATCAAAACCCAGGATCAGTTATTCCAGGGGGTCTACGAAGCCGCAGGGTGCAAGTGTCAGGCCAAAAACTTTGGCCCACTTTCTTTCAATCTGGACTTGGCATTTCGATATTTTTCTAGCTAATTATAGTCCTGTAACATAAGTTTTGGGTATCCCAAAAGCAATTTCCCTATAGGGAGGTACACTAGGAAGATCACTAAGGAACACCTCTAGAAATTTACAAACCACAGGGACAATCTACAAAGAAGGACCTTTATCTCTAGAATACTTAGAAGATCAGATCTTATGTCAATTTTGAAAGCATCAGAAACTCAAGTCAGGAGTCTAAAAGAAGCTACATAGATAGGACTTTTGTAATCTCATTTATCTTTTTAACTGGTAATTTGCACTTTATATGCAATGGGGAGTAATAGATAATTGAACTTTCTTCCACTACTAGCATAGAAATATCTCTAGTCCTTTGATCTTCACCTTATTCAATAGAAGAGTCTACACATGCTACCAGAGCTTGCTTTACAGCATATAATTATATATATATATATATATAGCTAAATCAAGAACATATACAAGCCCCATACAGGATAGAGCGAAAGAAAAGTAAGGAAAGACATATCATCTAACCTCATCATTCATTATCAAGACATTATATTAATAGGTGCATGAACAAGTTTATCCATATGGTATGAACACTCACTACTTAACCAGGATTAACATAATCATTAACAATTTCAACTAAGAAGCCTTAATTACGTCTTCTAGAGCCCCTCTTAATTAGCTTGATTCACACTATTAGCTCAAGAGGATTTTTAGCACAACATTAGTTTAGTCACCATGCTTGAAAATAATATGAGTAATAACATAATCCAAGGCTCACATGGTAATTTAGTCAATGATTTAAGTAATGATGTAGTAATGGGTTCAATTGATAAAACAATTCATTGCTATCCAAGAATCATAAATAATCTAGTAACCAATCATGCATACCATTCTAAAACCAACATCATGAATAAATCATTTACCAGGGTTAGCCATAATATTACTAAAGGCATATTCTAAGGGTTTAACAAGTATCTTGGTCACTAATGAAGCTACATAGTTCAAGCTTAAGGCGGGTCAAGTTCCGCTCCTAATATCCCAAATTATCTCTTCAAATCTAACTTCTACCCGAAACTAGACTAAGTTATCTAAATTATGTCTTAGAGATTTATCAATCCACACAGTCCTATGGTATAATTCTTCCTCAAGTATTACTCTTAATTCATCCAAGGCATCTAAGGCCAATTTTGCAACTATGCATATCTTAAGGTCAACTTACTTTTAAAATGAGTGAACATGATCACTCCCATCTAACTTGAACAATTATTCTCATGCTATTCGTGAGATAACAAGTCCAACTAGCCAAGGTTCTAGACTATAAGTTAAGTATCACACTATATGAGTTCAATAGACTAAGTGGTTCAACTAATCTCAAACATTACCATCTACCATTCCAACACCTAAAACCCTTCCCAATCTTAACAAAATATCAAAGTCATACTATAATAAAGCTCAATCTAACAAAAGTAAGTCTAACCTACCTCAAATTTGAATATAGCTCACGAGTCGATAACCTTTGCTTTCCCTTTCCTCAAAGATTCCTCAAGGAGCCAAGCTATAAAAAAACACAATTTATGCATTATTATGAGAATATCAATACCCATATTGCAACATTATGTTTCGGTCCAAAACGACACCAAAAACCCCTAAGTGGGTCCCGCTTATAAAAAATGAGTTTTTGAGACCAACTCATTGTTCAAATATCATTAGGAGTCATAACCCACAATAATCAAGTGAATATTAAGCTTGATCGGGCTAAAATTATGCCCTCAAGCCAATTGGGATTTTGGGTCAAATAATCAAGAATTCAACACTAAAATTGAAGGGTTCATACCTTAGATTCAATGTTAATCATGATTATGCAAGTCATTCAAGCTGGTAATCAACACCCAAGACTCAATTTATGGACTACACACTCTATTAGGGTTTATGAAACTCAAGGCAATGGAGAAATGGCCAATTATCAGCCAAAAGAGCATTTAAATGCCCCTTCCCAGGGTCTTTGTCTCTGTGATCATGAACACACGAGCCGTTATTATGGCATCATAATTGTGATACACACTCTGTGATTATGGTACTCTCTGTTGCACCAGATGGTAGCTGAAACTTGGAATGTATTCTAATTTTTGGCCAATGCCTTAGGATACATCTGGAGTCTAATATAAGCAAATGAAATATGAAACCATACTAATTTCAATATTCCATATGTGTTGGCAAATTTGGATTTTCCATTTGAGGTTGTTTCGACCAAATATGAGCCCCATACCTGAATTTTCAATTATCCTTTCCAATCAATAGGTTAAAATAAGTTCGGGTGTAGTGGAACCCGAACCAAAGGTTTTTCTAACCTAAAATCAATATTTTAGAGCTGATTGTACATTCATATTTTCATTCTATATCGCTTTACTAAGGTTTTTGCTCGGTGGCCATTTAGAACCAACAAAGACTTATACACGAGGAAATGGTTCTAAAAACTAAACTAGTTGCTCGGTAACCAACTATGAGTTCTAGAAAGTCATATATGACTTGGGACAAATATGGAAAAGCTCTAATAATGAAAATAAGTGAACTCACAAGAAATGACTTTAGGGGTCATTGTAAAAAAAGCATAAATTGCACAAAAGAAATAACTGAGAAGAAAATGCTTTCAAAGAGATGGGTGAATCAAAGTAGTAAAAGTAGGCATGGGTGAAGTTTGAAACAAATGAAGTGGCTCATGATCCAAAGTTTCATTACATAGTATGATATAGATGTTCAAGGAGGGTGTAGTCACTTTCTTCCCAAATGATATCATACCCTTTCCCCGAGCCTACATTACAAGCTTGAAAAAGTCCTTTGAGATCACTAATCAAGTGTATTCATAGTAGTGGCAATGGAAAATAAGGGTAAGCATATGGTATGATGGTCGCATTGAGAGATTCTTTGCGAGAGTGAGTGTTTACACTTAAATCCATTGTTGCATGATAGATAATTTAGTGTGTGGGATTTTCTTTTTGTGAGAAGGCATGTAGACTAATCGAGGAAGGTGAAATTTTTATCTTCTGAAAATAAGGCAAAGAAGTATAGTTGAGTCACTATCGATGGAGACTCACTTCTAGAGAGTTAGTGAATGTTGCATTGTTGTTCTTTATATTTTGCATCTTTGAAATTGTACTTCGTATTGAGGAGAGTTGTAAGAATAGCTTACCCTTGCTTGAGAACTACTTGTTGGTTCTAATCAAGTTTAAAGTCATTGTGATTATTTGGTCGCATAAATGGGTTTAAAATTGCGTAGTCTCATTGAGTAAGAAGCATTGCTTGGGAACAAAGAAAGGTTTAAGTTGGGGGTGTTGATGAGTGGTAAATTTACCACTCATTTACATCCAAATTTGTGCACACTACTATGGTTAAATGGTGTTAATGAGATGAATTTGTCATTTGAAAGAACTAATTCCCATGTTTTGTAGGTTTACAATTAATTGGAAGAAAACTAGAAAAGTGAGCTAAAAAGGGAACAAAAAGGGAAAAGTAGTGCAAAAGCTGGAAAATCCAGAGCTGGGATCAACCTCAGTTATTGCGATCGTGGCCAGTCAAGGTCTGATAAAAGCACAGCAATTGCAATAGGTTCAATGTGACCTCAATCGTGATCAACTAATGGCGATCACAGCATAACGAAAAATATCCCAAGGGCAAATTCATAATTTCCCATGGATGGTTCCAATTCTCTATAGGGAGAAAACCCTTTCACTTTTGGGATGTCTTGCAACTAGAATTCAAGTTTTGGAATTGTAAAAATCTACTAAACTGGGAAATATTATTGTGGTTGATTTTTCAAGGATTTAGTTGTAATTTAAATTGAATTTGAAGAACATCCTTGCTTACATCTTCAATGGAAGCTTTGTGAATTTGGATATAATTTTTCTCTAAAACTTCATGAGTAGCTAAATATCTATCTTGGGGTTATGTTGGAATAGGGTGCAAATGCCTGTGGGTCTTGTTTATTAGTGTAGATTCTTGGTTAATGAATTTGGATTTCACTAATGCTTGATTGTTAAATTGGTATTTGTGGGTGAAAGCCCCAAATTCTAAAAATCCAACATTATCTTTTAAAGAGGGATATGGGTATTCATTTAGATCCCATATCATCCTTGAAAAAGGAATATGGATGACAAGTATTTGTGAACAATAATTAGATGTTAGCTTATTCCTTTACCTTGTCGAAGAAATAAGGATAGATTGTGACTTTACTATGTCTTTGGCATCTTCCTAGAAATAGGGATGCCCAATTGAGGTTATGGGTTTACTTATTTTCCACACCATGAGATATTTGAAAGGATCCATGGGTGATATTTTGGTGTTTGGTTGAAAAACTAACATCAAAACCCCTAACTGGGCATACCTATATAGTCATTAGCTAGAGTTTGCATTTGATTTTCATACACCCATGCACTATTTGCCCCTAGGAAAACATAACCCCAAGACCATTCTCCTATTGGAATTTTACCTATAATTATTTCTCTAAATTGGTAGTTCAATTGAATTTTATCAAAACAACCTTTCTAATCACATCGCCCCACCTCTTTTAAGTTATGTCTTTCTTTATGTTCATATTGCGGGTAAACACTTAGTATCTTCCAACACATATAAGATTCGAATACTAGTTACACTCCTTATGGATTTGACCCCAACTCATGTTGGGTTATTATATTTGGCAACGAACGTCCTACACCAAAACTATGGTATAAGAGAGTGTGATCAATAGTTGATACCACTCTAAGGTCATAATAAGGACAATATGCCAAAGAAAATAGGACATTAAGCTAAATGATATACCTAAGGAAAAACCACACTGATCCACTAATAATAAAAATCACATAAAAAAGTTAGTCATATATGCATAAAGATCTACACAGAGGCTACAACAACTAATATAGATACATTAAGGTATTAAATCAACAATGGGTATGAAAACCCCAACTCAACTCAAATAGAAAGAAAAAGTTAATAAGTTAAATCACACCTATATCGATGGAGTTTGAAGTCATAGTCCTAACGTGCCTAAAGGAGGACAAATTAGAGCATGTTCAACCATGGACTGGGCATTTGGATTACCACTTAGGTGCTAAGTGCACCACTTCAAACTGAAGGTGCCCCAACTCTATGAGACTAATCTAGATTACTTGAATGACTATTATTCCTATATTGGGGACACTCTCTAGACTAATGAACGATCTTTCTATATTCATAACAAACCCTTAAAGCTCTATCCTATCAAGAAAGACGAGTTGACCCTAATTGGATGACCAACTGATACCGAGGATACTCTCTTCTAAATAATTATCCTACCAGTAATCATAATAGACCTTAGGGGTTCACACTATCGAGGAACATGTGTTGACCCTGTCTGAACAACCAATTCATATGGGGTCTTCCCTAGATCAATAACCAACCTCTCCACAAACCAAACTTTGGGACTCTTAGATGTACTACACCCACTAATCCAAAATTTCCACCATGGCCTAAATATTTATAACAAATACTTTATGATGTCTGAAGAGAATTTTGTCCAATGTAACCTTCACGGTTAATTTGAGAGCCACCGCTAGTCTATGATTCTACTTATTTGGAACTAACAGCCTGTAGTTGATGTTGATCCCTGCTGAAAGGATCCTTACTCCCGAATGAAACACCAATAACATTATACTAAGGATATGGCCTCTTACTACAACCTCGATATGTCTTAATACATGCCCTCTATATGGTCCTCACATGATCAACAACCTGAGGGAAAGACAATTTAGCTACTATCAAATACTTTAAGAACAAGCAAAGTAACAAAATTAACCTCCTGATAAGTCCATACACCATTTCCTGTCCTGAAGGATATAGTATTGGAGTATCTCTGGCCCACTCAAGAAACATAATCTTATACTCTAAAATTGATAAAGAACTCTATTGAACACCAACAAACCCAACTCTATTCAAAGAACTGCTTGATATATAGGACATTATCTATAATTAGGAGGTATCCACTAAAATACTCAAAATCCCTAACACATGATCCTTAAGAATTAAGGCAGTCACAAACTCTACTAATGCCTGGGATAGCCTTAAATTCTTTAGATGACACTGAACACCTTTAAAATTACTCTTTAACTCCATATCTCGACACTGACCTGAAACTCTATAAATACGTGTGAAAGTTTTGTCCACATCTATAAGTGATGTTGCGCAAACAATACTTTTCAATAAGAAACAATGCGGTCACGGCCAGTCAAGGTCTGATCAAAGCACAGCGATCACGATAGGTTCATCATGACCGCGATCACGATCAACTAATGGCGATCACGACATAAAAGAAAATAGCCCATAGGAAGATTCATAATTTCCCACAGCTGGTTCCAATTCTCCATAGGGCAAAAACCCTTTCACTTTTGGGATATCTTGCAACTAGAATTTAAGTTTTGGCATTGTAAAAACCTACCAAGCTGGGAAAGATTATTATGGTTGATTTTCCAAGGATTTAATTATAATTGAAGTTGAATTTGAAAAACATTCTTGCTTACATCTTCAACGGAAGCTTTGTGAATTTAGATATATTACTTCTCTCAAACTTCATGAGTAGCTAAACATCTAGGGGTTATGTTGGAATAGGGTACAAATATTTGTGGGTTTTGTTTATTAGTGTAGATTCTTGGTTAATGAAATTGTATTTCACTAATGCTTGATTGTTAAATTGTTATTTGTGGGTGAAAGCCACACATTCTAAAAATCCAACATCATCCTTTAAAGAGGGATGTGAGTATTCATTTAGATCCTATATCATCCTTGAAAAAGGAATATGGGTGACAATTATTTGGGAACAATAATTAGATGTTAGCTTATTCCCTTACCTTTTCGCAAAAATAAGGATGGATTATGCATTTACTATGCCTTTGGTATCATCCTAGAAATAGGGATGCCCAATTAAGGTTGTGGGTTGACCTGTTTGCCACACTATGAGGTATTTGAAAGGATCCATGGGTGATATTTCTGTGTTTGGTTAAAAAACTAACATCAAAACCCCTAACCTATCCTACCCATATAGTCATTAGCTAGAGTTTACATTAGATTTTCATAATCCATGCACTACTTTCCCCTAGGAAAACATAATCCCAATACAATTCTCCTATTGGAATTTTACCTACAATTGTTTCTCTAAATTGGTAGTTCAATTAAATTTTGTCTAAACAACACTTCCAATCATACCCCCCCCCCTTTAAGTTATGTCTTTCATTATGTTCACTTTTTGGTAAATACTTAGTTGCTTCCAACACACATAAGATTCGAATACTAGTTACACTCCTTATGGGTTTGACCCCAACTCAAGTTGGGTTATTATATTTGACAATGATTGTTCTACAACAGAACTATGGTATAGGTGAGCATAATCAATAGTTGATACCACTCTAAGGTCAGAATAATGCAAATATGCCAAAGAAAATAGGACATTAACCTAAATGCTACACCCAAGAAAAAACCACACTGATTCACTAATAAAAAAAATCATATACGAAGTTAGTCATATATGCATAAAGATCTACACAGGCGCAACAACAACTAATATAGCAACATCAAGGTATTAAATCACCAATGGGTATGAAAACTCCAACTCAACTCAAATAGAAAGAAAAGTTAATAAGTTGAATCACACCTATATTGATGGAGTTTAAAGTCGGAGTCCTGATGTGCCCAAAGGAGTATAAATCAAAGCATGTTCAAATACGGACTAAGAGTTTGGATTACCACTTAGGTGCTAAGTCCACCACTTCTAACATAAGGTTTCCCAACTCTATGAGACTAATCTGGATTAGTTGAATGACTATTAATCCTACGTTGGGGACACTCTCTAAACTAATTACCGGTCTTTCTATATTCATAACAAACCCTTAAAGCTCTATCCTATCAAGAAATATGAGTTAACCCTAATTGGCTGACCAACTGATGTCGAGGACACTCTTTTCTAAATGATCATCCAACCAATAATCATAACAAACCTTAGGGGTTCCACACTATCGAGGAACATGTGTTGACCCTATCTGAACAACCAATTCATATTGGTTCTTTCCTAGATCAATGATCAACATCTCCACAAACCAAACACGTCTTTGGGACTCTTAGATGCACTGCACCTACTAATCCAAAATGGCCACCATGGCCTAAAGATTTATAACAAATACTTTATGACTCTGATGAGAGTTTTGTCCAATGTAACCTTTATGGTTAATCTGAGAGCTACCGATAGTCTATGATTCTACTTGTATGGAACTAAAAACTTGTAATTGATATTGATCCCTATTGAAAGGATCTTTACTCTCGAATGAAAGACCAATAACATTATACTAAGGACATGGCCTCTTACCACCCCCTCGATATGTCTCAATACAAGCCCTCTCTGTGGTCCTCACGTGATCAACAACCTAAGGGATAGACAATACATCTACTATCAAATGCTTTGACAACAAGCAGAGTGGCAAAGTTAACCCTCTGATAAGTCCATACACCACTTAATGTCCTAAGGATATGGTATAGGAGTATCTCTGGCCCACTCTAGAAACGTAATCTTATACTTTGAAATCAATAAAGAACTCTATTAAATACCAACAAACCCAACTCTATTCTAAAAACTACTTAATATATAGGACATTATCTCTAGTTGGGAGATATCCACTAAAACAATCAAAATCCCTAACACGTGATCCTTAAGAACTGAGGCAATCACAAAACTCTACTAGTGCCTGGGCTGGCCTCAAAGTCTCTAGATGACACTGAAGACCTTTAATATTACTCTTTAATTCCAAATTTTGACACTGAGCTGAAACTTTAGAAATACTTATGAAAGTTTTGTCCATATTTATAAGTGATATCGCCTAAACTATACCTTATAAGAAGATACAATGCAGTCGCTGTAAAAATTATAGTAACCCAACTAGGATAGGGTTGATCCCATAGATAATAGGTTAAATTTGTCTGTCGAACTTGTTGAAGTAGACGAAAGTGTAAGAATATAAATGGGGGCATTTATAGTAAACAGTAAAAACTATCAAGTTGTGCAGGCTTTTGGTTGTAAAAAAAATAATATAAAGACTAGGACTATGTTCCCCTAGTTTTCTAACTCAGTAGGTTTCTCATGCTCAATCCAACTATCTCACCGCCACATATGCAAAATATAATACCCCATATTCTTGTGCTAGAATTCTAACCATTATTCCTATGAGTCTAAGCTCTAATCCAAGTTATTCTCATGTGAATAAAAGTTTTATGATCATTATACTAGTCTATGTAGTAGTTTATAGGTGATAAAATGTTCATATCAATGACCTAGAATAAAGTTGAGCTAAGATCAATTGATTCATCCAAAGTTTGACATTCGATTCTATCAAAGTCAACTTCAAATGTGTATAACTCTTAATATATATGGAATTTTTCATCCCAAAATGTATCAAATTTTAGATAATTGAATTAACTTTTAATTGATACCAATTTTGCAAAAATTCAATACCCGAGCAAAAAGTTATGCCCATTTTTGTGAAAGGTAGTAAGGGTGTGCGATGGGCAATACGCCGCCCAATCAAATTTGTGCAATTGGGAGAGTGAAGCACACTTACATTTCTGCCATAAGGTATGTGACACACACCTTAAGGTCTGCCATGGGTTGTGCGTTGTATACCTCACTTCCAAGTGCCAAAAACACCCCTATATATGTCTATAACACGGAATTTAACTGATATAAAACCAAAATAAGTTTACTTTCTCTCAAAAGCACCGAGAACATTCATTAGGGTTTCAACCTAAAAATTTTAATATCTCAAGATTCAACCATGAGTTTTCAGTAATTCTTCGAGTTTCAGAATTCCCATTCCGAAGGCTACACGATGCACCTATTATTTCCACGAATAGAGTCCCAAGGTTGAGAGTTCATCCAAAGCTTCTATTTCAAGGTATGTGGGGTTTTTCAACAAGAACACCCTTTCGTTCTTGTGCCCAAAGTTGGTTTTTTTTATGAAGATACATGATTTTATACATTTTCCAATGAATTAGAAGTACGAATGTATACCTTATATTGCTTTTATGAGAATATTGATATGGTTGTACGTAAAGCTGTACTTTTCAAATTTTAAAGTGATTTATACATATGTCTACGATATAAAGCATAAATCTTGAAGGTTTTATTGTGATATCAATATATGGGTCTTTGAACCCTGTTTGAGATTGTTATTTTTGAGAAATTATGTGTTATAAGGATCTTAAGAATTGAATGATTTGACATGATGTAGAAAGATTTGACCTTTTTGGTCGTGAAAGAGTTGATTTTGAACCCAACTGAGAAAAGAAATCCACACCATTTGATTGATTTATGATAAAGGGGTAGCATATTTGCTCCCAATCCAAATTGTTGAATTATTTATCGTGGATTTTCTTTAAAGTTCTCAGCTAAGTTTGGGAGTAGAATTTAGCACCAAGCGGGAAGTGTGTTACTTTCTTAGAACTACGTGCTCCCATAGGATGTGAGCTTGAGGCTGATATAGTGATCACTAATGAATTGAAGTTAAGGTTCTATCCGATGGCAAGGATAGAACAGCTCTCCCCAACATGGGTAAGACGTTAAACTCCATGTAGCTCATATAGTTTATATCGATTATGAGAAACTCCCATAGTATGTCTCTACTCTATCTAAGATAAGTGTGTATGGTTTGAAACTATGATTTTCTGATAAAGTTTCTTGTTTCTGAAAGATTGAAGTGTTATGTTCTAAAGAGAATTATTTTAAGACTTGATTACTTTACAAGTTTGATACTATGAAGAAACTGAATTGAGAACTTATGTAATGACTCACGTGTTTTACTTTACATGTATTATTCATCCATGACTTTGGTGATTTAATTCAAGCTAAGTAAGTCATTTATATCAGCATCCATATTCTTATAAAATAGTGATATTCGATAAATAAAATTGCATACACCCCAATATACTCGGTATATTTCCATGGTACTGACCCACAAATTTGTATATGGGCTACATCTTCTCATAATGTAGGTACAAGTTGTAGAAAACATACCATATGTAATTATTTTGCAGCTTCCAGTCAGCAGGTGATGAGTCCTTTTAATTCAAGGGCTTGAGTTACTTATACAGTTCAAGAAGTATTGTATTTGCTTTATTCAGTCGTATTAAGTGGAAGTCAGGAGTCGAGACCCGGCTACCTATAATCAGTACGAGTAGAGGCTTCATAGACAGTCAATAGAAGTTGATGTATTCAGTTTCAGTTTTGGTTGTAAAAGCAGAGTTGTAATCTTGTAAATTCAGTCTTGTATCTATATATTCAGAAAAGAGTTATTTACGTAAATTTATATAGATTTATACTTTTTATTCAGTTGCTTATGATTTATACCAGTAGAAGGGTTAGCTTGGGGTCACTTGTGACCCTAAGTACCGTGTTACATCTCGGGACCCGATATTAGGGCCTTACAAACTTGGTATCAGAGTAAAAAATTCAAGTGTCCTATGGTGTCTATGAAGCCGTTTCTAGTAGAGTCTTGCGGAATGGTACGGAGACGTCTGTACTTTTCTTTGAGAGGCTACAGGGCATTTAGGAAATGTTTCCCTTCTTTCCAGTCTAAGATCATGCTATAAAAAGGTTCTCTAAGAAACTTATATAAACTCTAATCTTACTCTATTCTGGCTATCTCTGCCTTATTTTCAAGGTACCAAAAATAGTCAAGCTTAATTCTCCATAGATAGTTATGATATTATAAGAGGGCTAGAAAGTATCCCATCAGTGCTTTTAAGTTTCAAAGTTTGAAGCGTTTTATTCATACTCATGAGAAGTCGTGCACTAAACCAAAGTCAGATGTGCTTTCAGATTCCTCCCCCAAATCCATAATGTAAATCTATACTTCCCTATCTATGTATTATTCTTAAGATAGCACGATCAACAAGTTCTAGTTCCTCCCCAGATAATGCTCTTATATTTGCTAGCAGAAGTTTCAGAAGTTACATAAAGCGGCTTGAGAGGATACTTCTAAGGTGTTATAATTTGCTCAAATTTAAAATTATTCCCTCGTTCTTATGAGTTATTCAATTAAGACAGAGTAAGGTGTATTCTTAGATCATTAAATGTTGTGTGTCAAGTTTCTATCTCTTGTATTATGTAATTTTGTTATCATTGTATTTGTGAAAAAAATCAAAGTCTAGATAAGCCGTGTGGGGACTATTTCAATTCACTCGCATAGTTGCTTTGTTATTATCTAATTCTCTTGTTCAAAACACAAAATAAAAGTCTTGTGAAGCCGTGTGAGGCCAAGTTTGATTCATTAGCAACTTGTTGTTTATCTTGTTGTTCTTGTGTTAGTTGAAAGTGTAGGTTTAGAAGTATAGTGACAAGAAAGGTAGTAAGGGCGATTTATTGAATATGTATAGCTGAATTTTATTGCTTATGCTTGAATTATTAATAAAGTAATATACCTTTGTTCGTTAGTTTAGTGAAGTTAGAGAAGGAGATTATCAGTTAAAGTGGATTGTTGTTTGCTTGAAGTATGAAAAGAGTTGTTGACGGTGTTTGTGGTGCTAGAAAAGTACAGTTTATTGGTGAAAGTAATTGGTGGTTGACTACTGTTAATTTAGGCTTTGCTGAGATTGCAAGAGGAAGTTTAGTTGAAATTTATAGAGCTATGAAACTAATTTAGGTGTGAAAATGGGTAAATAGTAATGATGTGAAGAAGGAGGATGTGTTAACGAATTATGAATAAGATAGGCCATATGATTATGATCGATTGTCATTATGTACTAGTTTTTCTTAATGCTATGTTCTATAGTTTTGAAGTGAGAATTATGTGTGAGATTGGGTTGTAAATTATGTTTAGCACTAGATGTTAAGTTTGAACAGTGGATGGTTCAATTGTTGATACTAGTTATATAGGGGTGATCTAGTAGGCCTGAACAGTGTATGCAAGAGTGTAAGGTCATGTCTTCGTAATTAAGTATGATGTAGAGGTATGCCCAAGGTGCTATGGGGATGCATTATTTTTTAAGGATTATTGCATATTGTGTGGTTAGTAGTAACGTTGATTTGCTAGGTGGAGAAAGGCTAGTTAGATTATTTATGAAGTTCTTGATAGCTAAGTTAAGGAGTTATGATTGCAGATGTTGTGCCTTTTAAGTATGATTATTAATCTCATGGTTTGGGGAAAATGTAAGTATAGAAGTGTGATCTTGGTAGGCTATGATTATGTGATTATAGATGTAGGTATGGTTGGAAATGAGAGTGTAAGTCTTTGATGATGATTATTGAAGCTAGAAAGTTAAGGATGGCATATGGATGGGTTGTTCAAGAATGAAGTCGGTAAGTTCAAAATTAGTTTATTCTAGTGAGTTTAGCATTTATGTGTAGATATTAGAATAATGAAATTATGGCTTAATCTCGAGGATATGAAGTAGACCTTCATGCTTAGAATAGCGGCCTTGACCTAAGGGGGAGATGGTTAGTAAAGAACCAAACTAAGTTTTGAGAATTAGATTGTGATGCATGATAATAATGAGTTATGATGAGATAGTGATCCCTTGTTACTCTAGAGTGATCCCTTGTTACTCTAGAGTGTTCCTTGGATTTCAGTCATTACAACACCAAATCCATTACTTGTGTGATAAATCCATGCCACAGGCCTATGCTTATACCCATCATGTATACTCAATCCCATTCTCAGCTTCTAGCAAGCATGTAACAGCTTTACTTGGTGATTCGAGTTATCTCTCATGAATCTATGAACTCCAGTCTTATGTTGAATAGCTCATGATAAGTATCAACTCATGTTTCAGAGTATGACCAGTTTTTAAACTAATGATACTAGTGAAGTTCGCATTATATCATGCATGCCCTCAGCTTAGATTTCTTTAATGAATCCATGCCTTTGATATTTTATTCCTCGGGCCTAAGATAAGTGTTAATGTTATCCATTATAGTTTTGTTGCTTCAGGTTCTTACATGTTAACCCTTAGGTGACCTCTTCCTATGTTAAGATAGTGGCGATGATAGTGGATAAGCAATGATTTAGATGTGAGGGAGTTGATGACCCTCGTTAAGAGAGACTATTTATGCTTTTCTATCTAAGGCTAAAGTGTGAGGAAGATTGAGGCCAAGTCTTTGATACATGTCTTGGTTAGTTAGAAATTGTGTGTATGTTCTTAAGAATAGTGCAAGAAAATTGTTGTTGATAAAGGTTTAGAGAATATGTGAAGTATGCCTTTATGTGGTTTTGCCTTGATGTTCATATGTGTTTTTAATGATAGGCTTGAATGTCGTGTTGGGTGTAAGTGGACGGATGCAATATGCGCTAGTGAATTAATACTAAGTGTTTCGAGTTAGTCATTGAAGTTGTAAGGCATGTTATGCTTAGGGTGTGAACTCTAAAAAGCTTTAGAATAGTGAACCTTATGGTTTAGACTAGTTTGTAGTTTTGCATGTTGTATCTTGTAAGTTAGGGTTAGGCTTGATCATGGTGAGAGAACTTAGTTTAGTTTAGACCTTAGTAGAAAGATTTTGCAGTGCCAATATGAGAATCATAAGTTGAACCGAATGAGTATGGTATTTAAGGGTAATAGTATAGTTGAGAGAGCATTTGAGAAGTGATGCTAAGCTTGAAAGTAAGAAGTTGTGTTGCCTGCGGCCTAGCAATCCAATCCTTGTTTATGAGTTATATATTTATATTCCATGCTATAGAGTTATATCAATGTTGTGATTCCTTAGTCAAATGTCTTGTTCAGAGCTTGCCCAAAATTCTTTGCTCCCTAATGTCAATAGAATTTTGTAGAAAAGTGCTGAAGAAATACTCTATTTGAGTATGGAAAGTCAATATGATCCAGTCCATATAGCCTGCAATCTAGTTTAGCAAGCAAGGAGATAAGCTCCTATAGATTCTTAATTTTCCAGCTAGTCTTACTATCCGCAGTCTTATATGTATGTACATTTGAAGAGGTAATGTGTTTACGTCCAAGTAAATTATAAATTCAGCTCAGTTCATGCATCAGTTTCAGTGTCAGATTTAAGTCATGATTCAGTTTGTAAGTATCCTGTGTAGTATCTCAGTCTCTTCCTAGTATTTTCGACAAATTATTATCATTCGCGGATGAACGATCTCAAGAGGGGGATGTTGTAATACCATGAGTTTTCATGTCATAAACCTCTCATCTTTTCTCATGAGATTAGATCCAGCGCAAAGTAATGGTTACTCATATGTTGACACTCTCGTTTCTATCTTAGCCATATAGCTATTTTCCAGAGAATTCATGAACTTGCAGATCAGTTCAGTGGCTCATTATGTTTGAGATTCAGTGATTCAGTTTATATCAGTTGTACATGGAAGCTTCAATACTAAGATTCCTCTGTGTTTTAGCTTAATTATCCACATTCGAGGACGAATGTTCCCAAGGGAGAGATAATGTAATACCCCGTATTCTCATGCTAGAATTCTAACCATCATTCCTACGAGTCTAAGCTCTAACCCAAGTTATTCTCATGTGAATACAAGTTTCATGATCAGTATACTAGTCTATGGATTAGTTTAGAGGTGAAAAATGTTCATAGCAATGACCTAGAACAAAGTTGAGCTAAGATCAATTGATTCATCAAAAGCTTGATATTCGATTCTACAAGGGTCAATTTCAAATGTGTATAACTCTTAATATAAATAGAATTTTTCATCCCAAGACCTATTAAATTTTAGATAATTGAATTAGCTTTCCAACGATACAAATTTCAAAAAAATCCAATACCCGGACGAAAAGTTATGCCCATTTTTATGAGAGGCGGTAAGGGTGTGCGATGGGCAATGCGCCGCCCAATCAAATTTGTGCGATTGGGAGTGTGAATCACACTTAAATGTCGGCCATAAGGTGTGTGACGCACACCTTAAGGTCTGCCATAAGTTGTGCGCCGCATACCTCACTTCCAAGTGCCAAAAACACCCCTATATATGTCTATAACATGGGATTTAACTCACATAACACTAAAATAAGTTTACTTTCTCTCAAAAGCACCAAGAACGTTCATTAAAGTTTCAACCTAAAAATTCAAATATCTCAAGATTCAACCATGAGTTTTCAATAATTCTTCGAGATTCGGAATCCCCATTCTGATGGCTACAAGAAGCTCCTATTATTTTCACGAATAGAGTCCCAAGGTTAAGAGTTCATCCAAAGCTTCAATTTCAAGGTATGTGGGGGTTTTCAACAAGAACACCCTTTCGTTCTTGTGCCCAATGTAGGTTTCTTTTATGAAGATACATGATTTTATATGTTTTCCTATGAATTTGAAGTACGAATGTATACCTTATATTGCTTTCATGAGAACGTTGATATGGTTGTACGTAAAGCTTGAATTTTCAGATTTTAAAGTGATTTATACATATGTCTACGATATAAAGCGTAAATCTTGAAGCTTTTATTGTGATATTAATATATGGGTCTTTGAACCCTATTTGATATTGTTATTTTTGAGAAATTATGTGTTATAAGCATCTTGAGAATTGAATGATTTGACATGATGTAGAAAGATTTGACCTTTTTAGTCGTGAAAGAGTTGATTTTGAACCCAAGTGAGAAAAGAAATCCACACCATTTGATTGATTTATGATAAAGGGGTAGCATATTGGCTCCCGATGCAAATTGTTGAATTGTTTATTGTGGATTTTCTTTAAAGTTCTGAGCTAAATCTGGCAGTAGTATTTAGCATCGAGCGGGAAGTGTGGTACTTTCTTAGAACTACGTGCCCCCATAGAATGTTAGCCTGAGGCTGATATAGTGATCACTAATGAATTGAAGTTAAGGTTCTATCCGATGGCAAGGATAGAACAGCTCTCTCCGACGTGGGTAAGTCATTGGACTCCATGTAGCTCACATGGTTTATGTCGGTTATGAGAAACTCCCATATTGTGTCTCTACTCTATCTAAGATAAGTGTGTATAGTTTGAAACTATGATTTTCTGAGAAAGTTCCTTGTTTCTGAAAGATTGAAGTGTTATGTTCTAAAGAGAATTGTTTTAAGACTTGATTACTTCACAAGTTTGATACTGTGAAGAAAGTGAATTGCGAACTTATGTAATGACTCACGTGTTTTACCTTACATGTATTATTCATCCATGACTTTTATGATTTAATTCAGGATAAGTGAGTCATTTATATCAGCATTCATGTTTCTTATAAAATTGTGATATTCGATTATTGAAATTGCATACACCCCCATATACTCGGTACATTTCCATGGTACTGACCCACATATTCGTATGTGGGCTACATTTTCTCATAATGTAGGTACAAGTTGTAGCACACATACCATATGCAGTCATTTTGCAGCTTCCAGTCAGCAGGTGATGAGTCCTTTTAATTCAAGGGCTTGAGTTAGTTATACAGTTCAAGAAGTATTGTATTTTCTTTATTCAGTCGTATTGAGTGGGATAGTCGGGAGTCATGACCCGGCTACCTATAGTCATTACTAGTAGAGGCTTCATAGACAACCAGTAGAAGTTGATGTATTCAGTTTCAGTTTTGGTTGTAAAAGCAGAGTTGTAATCTTGTAAATTCAGTCTTGTATCTATATTCAGTCTTAATGTATTCCGCAAATTTGTATAGATTTATACTTTTTATTCAGTTGCTTATGAGTTATGCCAGTAGAAGGGTTAGCTTGGGGTCACTTGTGACCCTAAGCACCGTGTGACGTCTCGGAACCCGATTTTGGGGCGTTACACAGAATCTTACATGCTGCCTATTACCAACTGTTTTGTGAACGCATTAGTAAATCACACCCTTCACCTTGTGAGTCTCAAGGTGTCGCCTTACTAACCCTTGTATTTGATCCCAGTTTAACTATCACCTTGTGGGTATCAAGTTATTAGACGAGGGTTGATAGCCTCCAATCACTATTGTATTCTTTTTTTTTTTTCAACCTCTCTCTTAAGAAGACGATCTCAAATACAGGCAAGTTCTTAGCATCGTCCACCACTAAGAAAGCAATTAAATTGAAGAAGATCACACTTAAAGTGTAAATAATGATCTAGAAGAACCTCACACTCCCCTACTTTGTTATTTAGCCAGGGTTCCCACAACCTTAGCTAAGGTAATTAGCCACTCATAGTTGTGAAAAAATTCATAAAATTCAATAAAGAAAATATAGAAGTAATATCACAATAATGAAGATTAAAACCCAAAATCTCAAACCAATTAATCAACCAAAAATCAAGAGCAAAGAGATTCCAAGATCAAAAGAAAATCTTAGAATCAAATATATGTTTATGAATAGTATGAGTGTCTAAACTAACATAAACTAACTAGAAAACATTAAAAGAGTATTTATAGATTACATGAAACTATAAAAATTCCAAACCAAAATGAATCAGGACACTTGGGTCGGTGGCCATCTAAGGTGCCACTTATTGGCCGTAGGTGGGACCTACTCCACGTAGGTACCCATTATTGGTGACCGAAAATTTCAAATATGTAGCTTCTCTAAACTTTGATCTTTTGACACTTACTCTGGTACCTACGGCGCTATAGGTGATAGCTACGAGTCGTAGGTGGCTCTTCGTAGGTAGCAATAAACAATTTTCAACTTCTGATTCACTGAAGTTTGCAATGCTGAAACCTACCAAGGTACCTATGCCAGGTAAGTGCTACCTACGTCATAAGTAGCCCATTCTGCACTCTTGACTCCTTTTCTTCATTTTAAGCTCCAGAACCTCGTTTTCTGCAAAACACAACATAAAAACACATCCTATCTACCAAAACAAACCTAAGTACTTGCAGATTTTTTGGTTTTAAGCATTGAAAGTGCCATAAAATCATGGAACATCAAAACCCTCAACACAGAACGTTTGCATGTCCTGAGGTAGCAAAACACAATAAAACAACACAACGATGCTTAACCAAGTGAAACCTAAAAAACCTATGGCAGTTAATCTCAAATCAGCTCGAAAACATCACCCTCCCCCCCCCCCCCCCCCCCCTCCCCTCCTATTTTAACTTTTTAAAACCAACTATATGAATTAATGCAGCCTAACAATGTGACACAAGGGAATCAAGCTATGGCATTACATTAGCAACATATAATCAAGCTTATGTACAAATTGCACTACCCAAATAGATAAGCAGCAAGAAACACAACCCATGCACCCTTACAAAAAAGAAGTCTCACTAACTCAGTAGAATAATGCATGTTAATATGGGGACGACCACGAGACCCTCACACTCACAAAGAAGTTTCACAATGTGTACAAGATACCATAGGCTTGCCCTTATTTTCTTTATCGTAGTTTTTCAGACAGTCGGGTTTGGATCACTATAGGACTTTGCTCGACTTGTAACATAGGCTTGGGGCTAGTATAGTACATTTGATCATTTAGTGACTAAGCCTCATTAGCACTATAATTACATCAGGGGTCCACTTATCAACCAATTTTTCTTTTATTCCGCCCTCACTTCTTCCTTTTTTCTTTTATTGCTTATTCAGGCTGGGTTCGATTTCTTTTATTCTTTCTTTTTCTTTTTCAAATCAATATTTTTTTCTTATTTCATTTTTTTCTTTTTTTCTTGTTCTACCACATCTAGCCCTACTTTCTTTTCTCTTATTTAAGCCTTCTTTATGCCCACTTCTAATCACGCACCCCTAAGGTAGTCATCCTCAACTTAGGCGATTTGCTTAAGTTGGGGTGCACAGTGTCCGAGGAGGACCAGGGCCAAAACAGGTTTACTGTAACTAAAATGTGAAGGTGAAAGGTGGAAACATAGAAAATAGGTCTATATAGGCTCAAAATATAGATCAAGGGATACTCATTCACATTTGGAAGGTTATTTAGGCTAAAAGTGGACTAATATTTAGGCTAAAGTGGACTAACTTCAAGAATGACATATGATCCTTTCCTAACAACCTAGACTAGACTAACCAGACAAGTTTTGGATTCAACACACAATGGGAACAAAGTAAGCATCTCATACACACATGGCACAGAGTTGCATCAAAAACTACTACCTATCCGGTTCGTGCAAATGCTAGTTATGACTATTATGTCCCTAATCCTAACGAGATTCACAGTGGTCACATATATAAACACATCACACAGTTCAAAACAAACTTTTCGAAGGGGTACTTTTTTAACACGTTTAAGCACAATTAAGACAAAAATACATCAACTGCCCTTAGGTACTTATATTTCTCCTAGTCAAACAAAAACAACATGAAACAAAACACAATACGTCTTAAATATGTCAACTCTACTAAGAACAAACTCTGGGGAAAAGAGACACGGCAATAAAAACCCCAAGAGAACATCTAGACCCACAAGTACCCCCCCCCCTCCCCCAAATCAAATAGACATACATTGTCCCCAATGCATTAGGTGCTATAAAACAAGAAAGTTAGGAACATACCTGTGGCGCCTTAGGTGCATAGATCTGACGTCAATCGCACTAACACAACACAAATGCAAAAACAACAAGATACCTTCGATTGCATCCTAAACAGCACCTAAGTTAACGTCACGGCACGACGTGGGTACCTTGATTACTCACAATTCATCAAGATAGCCAAAGGGTTGGCCTCCAGGGTCATCAACATAACTTACCACCAAAACCACCCTCATGCCAGTCAATTGTTTCATGATTCTGCGAACATTAAATGTGGCTTCCTTATCATTCAGCCTAAACTTAAGCTCCTTTTTTTCCATATCCACCAAAGCTCTACCCGTGGCCAAAAATGGTCTCCCCAAAATTATGGGCATCTCAAAATCAACTTCACAATCCAAGACAACAAAGTTGGTTGGAAATATGAAGTTGTCCATATTTATCAAAACATCAAATGATATACCCACAGGCTTCTTCATTGTACGATCCGCCATTAACAACCGTATAGTCGATAGTTTGGGAGGTCTCAAGCCCAACTATTTGAACACTGCCAGCGGCATCAAGTTAATACTGGCACACAAGTCACACAGAGCTCTGGCAAATCTAGATGTCCTAATGACGTAAAGAATTATGGAAGTGTCAGGATCAACTTTATTTTGTTCCAGAGATCTCGATGTAATCACACTACAATAAAGCAACCCACCAACGTCTTCATAACTGACAGCTCTCTTCTTTGTCACCAAATCCTTCATAAATTTCGCGTACCCAGGCATATGCTCAAGAGCTTCAAGAAGAGGGACATTCCAACTCAACTCTTTTAGCATAGTAATAAAATATTTATACTTCCCTTCTTTTTTCTTCTACTTCAACCTCTGAGGAAAAGGTAGGGAAGGTCGTGGAATTATCTTCATTATCAGGTCATCTGCCTTCCCCTTACCTCTATCCTTTGTACTTTCTTTGTCAATACCCATCAATTTTTGTGATGACTCACCACTAGTCACCAAATTTTCAGATTGTGCTTTAAGTGCCTCATCAATATCAACCACATCATTCCTTGGATCATCAACCACAGACATAGGGGGAGAGCCTTACCATACCGAGTGGTGATGGCTAGACAGTGACCATCGTTCTTCGAATTTTACATAGTGTTGCCCGAAAGATTATCCAATTGACATTGATCGCAGTAGCATGGGATTCCATTTTCTGAGTCAAACCTGAAATATCTGCCTTAATCTCATTAAGGCAACTCTCTTGACTTTCCTGACCCTTTGTCATATTTGATAATATAGCCTCCATCTTTTACTCAGTGTTATGATTCTTGGGTGGAACATATGCACCACTCTTCTATTTATAATCATCCTTACATCTCCAGTAATCATCTTTCTCTGCTCTGATCCCTATATATATCCCCATAGTAGTTTCAACCTTGATTCCCTTGCCTCGAGTTCCAATTGTCTTGAGTAGACGAATGGCCCTTGGCTTGGAAATCCTCCAACTCTCTATCTAGATATTTTTCCTCTTCATCAATATCTGAATCATGACCTAAAAGACTTAACCTGTGCTCCCACAACCTTCACCTTCTCAGAATTCATAATCGCAAACTATTTCGTCAGTAACCCAATCTCAATCCTCAACTGCACAACCTCCTAAGCTACTAAATCATGCACAAATCTATGCTCTTCGGAAGCACCTATGGCACAAGTGCAGGTACCTCTCTCTGCCTCTTCAGTATGTCACCCTCAGTTTGTATGAGAGATCTGATCTAAGTTATTTGTCGATGCTTCCCAATGCAGGTTCATGAAATAGTATCTATCATAGCTCTAGAATTGGTATTTAGGGCACGATAGAAAATCTCCAAAAAAATTCTCCCTGAAATTCTTTGATTAGGCACCATCATCAACTTCTTAAACCGAAATCATGCCTCATACATCAATTCAAAATGCAATTGCCAAAAATTATAAATCTCATCCTTCAACTAATGCATTCTTATTGGCGGGACGAAACAATCTAAAAACTACTTCTGTAACTCGTTCCAAGTAGTAACGGACCCATAAGGTAGTTCCCCTAACCATAAAATCGCCTCACCAGTTAGAGATAATGGAAACAACCTGAGTCTAAGAGCTTCCTGATCCCCCCCCCCCCCCCCCCAATATAGATTATGAAGTGCAAATACCAACAATTTATAAGGTATATGTTTTCTTCACCATTCGGCAAGCTAGCAAACACACCTTTCAGATTCAATAATTGGATCATAACACTAGAAATGTCAAACTTCACCCCCTGGGGTAACGGAGGAGGAATGATAGCTCTTGCCTCAATAGGCTCCATATGCCTCCTAGTCTTTATCTTGCTAGATCTTCATATACTAGCAAGTACTGGAAAGTTGGGGGTACTGGAGCTCTATCTCTTCTACCTCTATCGAGTTCTTCTCGACGATCAGCTTCCTTCCTTTGTCTCGCTCTTTCTGCCTCTTGAGTTGCACGTTGGGCAGCCTCATTATCTCTACTTTCAAGATTCAATCAAGAGCCCATAAAAATAAACCAACGATGCTACTCGGCTAATTTCGACGTTCCAGACTCAATGGAACCATCAAATTTATCAAATGAGGCCATTGCTAACAAGTTACCCCTAAAAATCCCTCTAGGCTAAAATAACTAGTTTCTTATCTAAATTCTCAAAACTAAGTCTCAATACCCGAACAAACCACACTACTAACCCAAAAATGACATTTTGAATCTAATAGAATTGACTGAATCACCTTCCAACGCTCGGATTACAAATGTTGACCTAAGTCAAATATAACACTTCAATGCTACTCAAAACCTCAAACTCACATAAATCATTTTTGGATGCTTCTAGAGTGCCAAGTATCCCCACAACTCATAAATGATATAAAGCAACTACAAGAGGAAGGGCAAAATGATTAAAACATAGAAAAAGCTAGAAATCACCACGAGGATTGTTACATATCGAAACCCAAACTAAGGCTTTCGATAACAACCCTAAATCTACCAAGCAGCCTAGACTAAGGCCAAAAGAGAAATAACTACCCAAATCTAGGACCAACAGTGAAATTCTACCCTGACGCTACCAAGTAAACTAATAGGATCATAAATACCTAAATAATACACCTCCAAACCACAATATTCTCCCAAAAATTAGCAAATTATCATATGTACACCTTAAACTATTCAAGTCTAAGAGTAGGTAAGTCATAACTTACTTGGAGGCCGAACAACGGGATCACGATCAATTATATCATAGCTTTTCCCTTTCGAGAAGCCTTGAACTACTGTCACGCTATCAAAATAATGATCTACTTGTCAACACAAGAAAATTAGTACCCATTTTGAAATTTAACACTCTGGACCAAAAGTTGAGCCAAAAACCACCCATGGGGCTTTCTTAAGGAATTTAACGGAAAGACATTAATTTAACGGAGTTCAAAGAAGGTAAGTGCTACCATAAATCAGACATTTATTTTCTTACCTGCTTTTAACTTGCATTCCCACTTTATTCCAGTCTGCATCCTCACTTCATTTAATTGACAGGACATAAATCATTTACAGGAAAGATTTAATGTACTCATTAACCAAAATGGCTGCTTGTCTTACACGTACAGAGAATGACTAATGATATGCTAAAGTTACGAAAAGAAAATGTCGTTACAGAGTAACAGCCATTATTTCCAAATGCAAGATCACTACTATCAGCAAAGGAGCAATTCAATCAGATATATCCTTTGTAAAGCCAACGGGTACAGCCGAAAGGTTCGCTATATCCTGGGAGAAGGCAATGAATCAATCTCCTGCTACCCTTAATAGACTCCATTGTTCTTCTGAAGATGCCAACTGATCCATGAAATCTGGACTGGTGAAGTAAAAATCCTTTGATTCTCTGTCACTTCTCCTGTTGAATGTATTTCTTCAGTTGCACAATGAAACAAGAAAACATGAGTAAGATTGAGGGGAATGCGCACCTGGTTTCTCTTTGCCTAGTGAGCAGAACTAATATACCAAACCCTACAATTAATGCAATGTTTATCACCTGAAATACGTAAACATAGCAAGTATTAATCACCTTTGAAATTATTCATGTTCTTTTGTATTCAAAGCGAGAAGGGGAGCCTTGGAGTAACTGGTAAAGTTGCTTCCATGTGACCCCAGGAGGTCACAGGTTCAAACCTTGGAAACAGCCTCTAGCAGAAATGCAAGGTAAGGCTGCGTACGATACACCCTTGTGGTGGGGCCCTTCCCCGGACACCGCGCATAGCGGTAGCTTTAGTGCACCGGGCTGCCCTTTTGTATTCAAAGCGAACAAGTATAGTTGCAATTCATGGTCAAGTAATGGACTTCTGATTGTCGATTCTGTTAACGATTGTCTAAAGCATGCATTTATATATCTATGATTTTTTCCAAAAGAGTATTTCTCATATTTACATAATACAGAAGCAAAGATAAAGGATATATGAAGAGAATGAGATGTATGGTTCAGTTTTAAAGGTGAAGAGGCAAAACTAAAATATTCAGATCAAACCATCTTAGCGCTTCAGGAGGCTGTGATTCCCTAACGTCTACAGTTAGATAGCAGAAATCCAAGCGAGAGTAATATATAACTGTATGAATCAAAATAAGCTGCATGTCTGACCTGTCTAACAGGTCCAGAAGAACCATTTTCTCCAGAGCTCTCAAACTGATTTCTTGGCTTTTGTGGCTTCTCTCTTCCTTTCTTTGTCATGGAGTCACTTCTATGGAAAAAACCATGCTGCTTCCAAGAAAACAATAAAACATTTAGCTTTGCACAAGCTTGTTTGAGCACACAAAAATCTTCCTATGAGGACCAAATGTTATAGCAATTAAATTTATCACACAATGATGACATGATACAGTATGAGGATTTGGTAATAAACTGTTGGTCAAACAGGTATACGTGATAAAGAGACATGTAAGGTTTTCCAGCAAATGTACCAGCAAGGATAGTGGACTAACTTCTAGAATTCTATTGAACAATTAAAAGAGATCAGCAAGGATACTAAGTACCTTCCCTATAATTTC
Organism: Capsicum annuum; assembly: GCF_002878395.1. Classification (NCBI taxonomy): domain Eukaryota; kingdom Viridiplantae; phylum Streptophyta; class Magnoliopsida; order Solanales; family Solanaceae; genus Capsicum; species Capsicum annuum. The sequence continues at coordinate 133,428,804 of NC_061117.1, forward strand.
CTGCATAGAAGATCTCTTATTTCTTTGACGATCATCTACTCCAATGCAGCAATCTTCTGATAAATGCACTATGCTTTTGCCAGAACTTGTCATACATAGACGCTTTCTGTTATCCGGAAATATCCATACCCCAGAATTTTCAGCGTCATAAAGCTCATTTTCACAGTATGCTATTAATTTTGGTTTCACATTTGAAGCCCTTCCAAAATGTACTTCAGGTAAAGTTTCCGATCTAATTTCTATGTTTCGTTTCTCTGTAACTGAAGGACCATCAAAACAATCTCGATCAGCAGTTAAATTATTAGCTTTCAGCATATCTGGATGAGCCACACTAGTTGTTTGGGAACTACTAGCTGTTTCCAGGTTGGATAATCTCATCAAATCTACAGGTGAGGCAGCTACAGTAGCTGACTCCTTTTTAGCAGATCCAAAGGTCTTCTGCTGACTTGAGCCTGCTTCATTAAATGGGACAGTATGCACACTGGACGTCAACTGTTCATGGAACATGGGCTGTTCCTTACCAACAATATCTTGCTCTGGGGAACTACTTTTGCCAATATTTATTTGAGGCTCAGGCAAGTCAACAGTATTAAAAGGTCTTTCTAGTCTTAGTGCACTCATCTTGTTAGGCCTTGAAGTGTTGTCTGGATACAGATAATTTAGGGAGCCTCCGATTCCAATTAAATTTGGTTGGGATTTTGATCCTCGAGTTCTTGTAAGAGATCTTCTCCCCTTCTTCTGATGTATGCCGTCAGTTCAATATTTTCCAAGTTTTATGTAAGCAAAAGAAATAAGGTTATCAGCTAAAGAAGTCCCACACAACAAATTTCTGCCTACAATAAGCTGGAGAGTAGAAGTACCTGAGTAAGACCGGTTTCAAAGGCACTTATCATTTTCCTGACACTGCTAGGAGTTTTCTCCAATACACCTTGATCCTCAAGTTCATTAAACAAATCAACAATTTTCTTTTTGGCAGCGGCATCCATCTTCAACATTGACCGAGTCTCTTGATCCTCAGATTTAACAGATGAAGCAACATACTTCTTTTGGGATATGGACTCTTTCTTTGCAGCAACATCCGTCTTCAGCATATAGAGAGCACTCTGACCCTCAGGCTTATTAGATGAATCAACAATCTTCTTTTGTGCCACAGATTCTTCCTTTGCAGCGACACCTATCCTCAACATAGACTGCGCACTTTGATCCTCGGGCTTCTGTTGACACACAGACTCTGTCTTTCCAGTTACATCCATCTTCGAGATGGACAGTGCATCTTCATCATAAACAGGTTTTAGCTGAGTTTGAAGCTTCTTAGCTGATGGTCTGTCAGGTTCAGAATATTGTATTTCAACCCCTTCTGATTTGTTCACTTCACTTCTATCTGTGGCATTCTAAACAGGAAGGTTTGCTATCAAAACTCTTAGCAATTTACTCAGTTATAATTCTTTACATAAAAGAAAATTTTTGACATCATCAACCTACTTTTGACATCATCAACCTACTTAGCATTCTCTATGTAGTCACCACACTTGGGTTAAGCTGCAAATTCCTAATGGAATTCTCCAACTTTTGAATTACGATAATAAATTTTAAGTAAAACCCAATCACTAAAACGTCACCCAAAAATCTTTACCAAAAATATTTAAAAATTACTTGGTCCTAAAAAATTTTCCTATGTCTTTCTTATTAGAACTCTTATAGAAGGTCATGGTTAAGCTGATATAATCTGCAACTAAGGCACCAAACTGCTAAATGTTAATTTAAAATGTAGTTAGTAGTAGTTAGTGGAATTTCCAGCTGGACAATAGCTGTCAGTAGTTTGTTAGAGTTTGTCGAATGAGTTGGCAGATTAAGGCATAATCTGCTCCACTAAAGAGCTGGCAGATTTGATTATAATCTGCTCCACAATAAATTGACAGATATAATTGCAATCTGCTGCTGTAAATATGGACATCATATATTGTTATTCTAGGAAAATAGATTAGAGAAAATCCCTTGATTCATGTATCTCCTAGGTATTAGGAATTGATTAGACTATTTGATCTTCTTGTTCACCTATAAATATTGTACATCTCTAATGAATAAAGACATATTTTTGTAGTATCCAAACCTTCTTGGTATCAGAGCGGGACTTTTTTCCCTAATATCATATGGTTAAAACAGTCTTTCATGGAAAACATCTTTTTGGAACACCAAAGAAGACAAAATGTCTTCTCTGGATGTTCCGACAGAAAATATGATGGCTCAAGGAGGCAGTGCTTCTCACATGCCCTTCCAGTTAACTTCTCATCGATCAAACGAGAAGAACTGTCTGGAATGGGCACAGTCTGTTGCAATCGATGGTCGTGGAAAGTTGGGACATCTGACCGGAGAGACAAAAAAGCCGGAAGTCGGAAACCCAAAGATGAACACCTGGAGATCAGAGAATTCACTCGTGATTGCCTGGTTAATAAATTCCATAGAGCCAGTCATAGGTAAGCCTTATTTTTTTTTACCCACTGCTAAGAATGTATGGAAGCCATTAGGGAGACAAATTCTAATGTAGAAAATGCCTCTCAAATTTTTGAGTTAAAAATTAAACTACGGCAAGCTAAGCAGGGTGAGAAAGAAGTCACTGCTTATTGTAATGAAATGGTGACTTTGTGGCAAGAGTTAGACCAGTGTTACAATGATGAATGGAAGTGTTTTGTGGATAGTGTTAGACCAAATAAAAGGGAAGAAAATGAGAGAGTTTACCTTTTTTTTGCGGGATTAAATCGGGAGTTTGATGAGGTCAGGTCACGAATCTTAGGAAAAAATCCTCTAGCAGGGCTTCGTGAAACCTTTTTTGAAGTTAGAAGAGAGGAAACTTGGAGAAAGGTTATGTTAAAACCTGATTTAAGCATTGAACTAAAACCAGCTGTAGACTCTTCAACTCTTGTAACAGTGAAAAATGAAGATGACAAAAAGAAAAGGCCATAGTGCGATCATTGCAAGAAACACTGGCACACCTGTGAAAGTCGAAAGATTCATAGGAAACCACCAAATTGGAAGAAGAAGTGAGTTGATAATCGTGGCACTCAATATCAACATAATGGGCCTCCAAGCAACTTATTTTGATCGGGGGCAGCAACATTTTCCAGAATCGTCTCCATTTACAAAGGAACAATTGAAAATTCTACACAAACTCCTACAATCTCCACAATTTCATCCAAATACACCAAATCCTTCTACTCCTTGTTCCTTTGCTGAAACAGGTATTGTACCATCCGTTTTTCTTAAAGCCAACTCCAACCAAATAGATTTTTGGATCATAGATTCAGGAGCTACTGATCACATGACTGGAAGTTCCCGTTTTTTCTCTACTTATACTCCTTGTGCAGGGAATAATAAATTCAAGTTAGTTGACGGTTCCTTCTCTACAATTGCTGGAAAAGGAACTGTCAAACTATCACCTTTCCTCACACTTCATGATATTCTTCATGTTCCAAAACTCTCTTGTAATCTGGTTTCTGTCAACAAATTAACCCATTATCTTAATTGTCGCGCTATTTTTTACTCTGATTTATGTGAATTTTACGAAAATGTCTCGGAAAAGACGATTGGCAATGAGAGAATCTGGAGGTGTTTATTTTCTTGACAACGGGAACAACTCTCTACAACTGAATCCTATTTGTTTGAACTCTACTTCTGTATCCTTGTTCCAATGTGAATTCTGTGAAATGGCTAAGCATCACCGATCTTTTTTTCCTTCTCAAAAGTATCAGGCTTCCAAGCCTTTTATGATAATTCATAGTGATGTTTGGGGACCATCTAGAACTTCAACAATGTCTATTAAATGATGGTTTGAAACTTTTATTGACGACCACACTAAACTAAGTTGGGTTTTTTTATTGAAGGACAAATTTGAGGTTAAAAATGTGTTAAGAGACTTTCTATGTCTTGGTGGAAACACAGTTTAATGAGAAAATCAAGATTTTTCGAAGTGACAATAGTCATGAATTCTATAATGAACAATTAGGAAGGTTTTTTAGAAAAACAGAGGTAGTACACCAAAGCTCTTGTCTTGATACACCTAAACAAAATGGCATCGCCGAAAGAAAGATTAGGCACTTCTTAGAGGTAACGAGGGCTTTAATGTTTACTAGTAAAGTTCCACAGTACCTTTGGGGAGAGGCTCTCTTGACTGCTACTTACCTATTAATAGGATGTCATCCTGTCCTCTCAAATTTAGAACACCTTTTAATGTTTTCAGAGAGAGTTTTCCTAACTCTAGGTTATCTGCAGATTTGCCACTGAAAGTTTTTGGGTGTACAACATTTGTTCATGTTCATAATTGAGTAAACTTGAACTGCGAGCTAAGAAGTGTATTTTTGTAGGATATGCTCCAAGTCAAAAGGAATATAAGTGTTATGATCCACATGTTGGGAGGATAATTGGCATAATGGATCTAACTTTCTTTGAGTCTTAACTCTATTTTACTACTCATCTTCAGGGGGAGTATAATGTAGAATTCGTTTTTTGGGGATATTGAAGAAAATGGACATCAGACAAATGAGGAGCTAGATATTACAATAAATACTGATGTGAGGGAACTAGGAGAAGATATGAAGAAATGTGATCAAAATGATGAAAAGGGCAGCGATCTGAGAGATGATAGGGACCGAAATGACTTAAATGATAAAAACTCCGATATTGAACGTATAGAGCCTTCAAATGACAAAAATAAAAATGAAAACAGAGAACAAACAAAAGAAATACAAGTGTACTCGAGAAGAAACCAAACTCAAGACAAAAAGACCGAAGATTCTCAACACTGCCAAAAGTCAATTCCGCAACACCTTACTGGAATTCAAGGTAATTTTCTAACTGATTCTATTTCCTTCTCTGATCTGGACATACCTATTGCAAAAAGCAAAGGTGTTAGAAATACTCCTAAATAGCCTATTTCTATGTTTGTGTCCTATAAAAAGTTGTCTCCTAGTTATTGAGCCTTTACTTCACAACAGTCTAGTATGGAGATTCCAAAAACTGTGCAGGATGCTCTACGAGTTCTCGAGTAGAAAGAGGCTATTTTGGAGGAATTGCGAGCTCTTAAAAAAATGAGACATGGGAATTGGTGGATCTACCCAAAGGAAAGAAACCAATGGGCTGCAAATAGGTGTTCACCACTAAATTCAAATCAGATGGATCCTTGGAGAGGTATAAGGCCTACCTAGTAGCTAAGGGATTCACACAAACATATGACATTGACTATCTTGAGATGCTTGCTCCAGTAGCTAAGCTAAACTCAATTAGAGTTCTGTTGACAATTGCAGTAAACCTTGACTGGTTGCTTCAACAGTTGGATGAGAAGAAATGTTTTCTTGAATGGACAACTAGAGGAAGAAGTCTATATCGACCCCCCCAGCAGGTTTTGAAAAGAAATACGAATCAAAAACATGCAGAAGTAAAAGATCTTTTTAGGGTCTAAAACAGTCTCCAAGGGCTAGGTTCGAAAGATTTACTCAATTTGTAAAGAAGCAAGGATATGTGCCAGGACAAGCAGATCACACAATGTTTACTCGACATTCACTAAAAGGAAACATTGCAGTTCTTATAGTGTATGTCGACGATATCATCCTCATAGGAGATGATGTGGTTGAAATAGGAAAACTAAAAGAGCATCTTGCCTCAGAATTTGAGAAAAAGGACTTAGGCGCACTGAAATATTTTCACAGCATGGAGGTTGCACAATCGAAGAAAGGAATTATAGTGTTACAAAGGAAGTGTGTTCTTGACCTGTTAAAAAAAACAAGAATGAGTGGTTGTAGACCAGCTAAAACTCCAATTGACCAGATTCTAAAGTTTACAAAGAAAGGAAAATTGATTGTTAGGGGCCAATATCAGAGACTGGTAGGCAAGTTGATTTACTTGTCACATACTAGACCAGATATTTTCTTTGTTGTGAGCCTAGTTAGTCAGTTCATGCATTCTCCACGAGAAGAACACTAAGTTATGTATCGAATCCTAAGGTATCTAAAGAGTTCTCCTGGGAAAGGGTTGTTCTTCAAAAAGAATGAGCAAAGAAGTGTTCAGGCTTATACCGATGCAGACTGGGCTGGTTCATCTATTGATAGAAGATTTACATCTGGATATTGTACATTTGTTTGGGGGAATTTAGTGACATTGAGAAGTAAGAAGAAAAATGTGGTCGCTCGGAGTAATACTAAGGCTGAGTATCGATCCATAGCACATGGAATTAGTGAAATGTTTTGGCTCAAGAGACTTTTGGAAGAACTAAGAAGACCTATGAGTTTGCCAATGAAGTTATATTGTGACAATAAGACTGCCATAAGCAGTACTCATAATCCAGTTCAACATGACAGAACAAAACATGTTGAAGTAGACAGGCACTTCATTAAAGAGAAGATTGAAAATGGAAGTGTGTGCATCCCTTTTGTTCTAACAACAGAACAAGTTGAAGATATTTTCACAAAAGGTCTTTTCAGAACTACTTTAGAGTCATTTCTGAGCAAGTTAGGCATATTCGATATTTACATGCCAACTTGAAGGGGAGTGTTGAATGAGTTGGCAGATTAAGGCATAATCTGGTCCACTGATGAGCTGGCAGATTTGACTATTGCTCCACAATAAATTGACAGATATAATTGAAATCTGTCGTAAATATGGACATCATATATTGTTATTCTTGGAAAATAAATTAGAGAAAATCTCTTGATTCATGTATCTCCTAGGAATTAGGGATTGATTAGATTATTTGATTTTCTTGTTCACCTATAAATATTGTACATCTATAATGAATAAAGACATACTTTTGTAGTATCAAAACCTTCAAAGTTGCTAGAGGCAGTTAGTGCGCACTTGTCTATAAGTAGTGAACCAATACACATTCTGTAGTTGAAATTCTTTTTCCCATTTTCTGAATAAAAAAGCAATTGAAATCAGTTGAAAATATCTTTATCTTCTTCTTCGATTACATATGTTTTCAGCTTAGTTGTTCAGTAGCCATGAGAGGAACTTGAATTCAACATAATATCAGCGCCACAGCGATCTTGAGAAGTTAAGCTCAATCTTTGGTTGCATTTCGATTTAGGATTCTCGTTTTCTACAGTTAGGGTTTGGAGTTTGTTTCAATCAATCGGTGCAATGCGACAATAGCTACCACAACAAATGCAGAGGGAAGATCTACTGCTAGTGAGGAAATCACGATTGGATACAACCATCTGCTGTATTCAAGGCCTTCTGATTTGCCAGGTGAACACTTGATTGAATTCAAACTAACGGGTAAAGAGAATTACAATTTATGGTATCGTTCCATGTGAATTGCCCTGTTTGTGAAGAATAAGATTGGTTTCGTTGATGGAACTTGCAAGAGAGATTCGTTTGATGCTTCTCTTCGTGGTCAGTGTGATTGTTATGCATTCGTTCTCTCATGGATCATGAATGTCGTAGCAAAGGATCTATATAGTGGTGTTTTCTATGGCCTAAATGCGGCTAGTGTATGGAGAGAGCTTAAGGAAAGGTTTGATAAGAGGAACATTTCGAGAATCTACAAGTTGCATCAGGAAATTATGGATCTAACTCAAGGATTGGGCTCTGTGTTTGCTTATTACTCGAAGTTGCGTGATCTTTGAGGAGAATATGACGCTATGGTAACTGCTCCATCTTGTTCATGCCCTCAGGTATCTTCAGCAACATCGTTTGGTGCAATTTCACAGTGGCCACTCAATGGGTCGTTTGCATAGGCTAAGAGTCAAATCATATTGATGATCCCTACGCCTAGCATTAATGAGGCTTATGGACTAGTGCTACAGGAAGAAACTCAGAGAGTTAAAGCAATTGCAGTACAATCTCTAGAGATTAGTGCTCATGCAATTACTTACCAGAACGGACAGGGCACTGGAAATAACTATTCTTAGGGATCAGGAAGTGGTCACAACCTAGGTGGAGGGCAACAACAAAAGAACAGCAGGTGTGACTTTTGGAGAAAGAAAGGCCATACTAAGGCTACTTGTTGGAAATTGGTGGGATATCCAGATGATTAAAAGAAGATAAGACCTTTTGGGACTCATACTGCAGCTTCTAACAATGCTCAGTTGGATGTTTCCACTAAAGCTTCGAAAGACCAGCAGGAACTCAAGCCAACGAACATGTAGGGCAACTATTTCACTGATGAACAGTACCAGCAGATGTTGCAGATGCTACCCAAAAATCAGGTTTCTCATGATGTGGCTGCTCATGCCAAAGTGACAGGTATACCTCTATCTCTTCTTAGTCGAATTAAGAAGGATAGATAAATAGTTGACTTGGGAGCCACCAATCATATTGTCTCATTTGGATGCTTTCATTACTTTTGTGGAACTGTCTGCTGCTATCAAGAAAGGTACAATTACCTACTGGAGAGACTAGTCGGATCACTCATATAGGTTCATCTCACATCGAGGTCAACTACACAAGGATGTCTTATTTGTCCCTCATTTTACATATAACTTGCTCTCAGTATCTAAACTTACAAGGGATGCTAGTTTGTTTGTTTCTTTCTTCCCTAATTGTTGTGTCTTTCAGGACATCTCAACTGGCAAAGTGAAGGGGACTGACAGAGTGGAACATGACCTTTACGTGATGGATCTAGTGGACTACAAAAGCTGCCCTGGAAAGATGGTGCATGGTGCTGCATGTGGGAACTCTGATGTAGTTTTGAATAGCATGAATGGCCAGTTGTGGCATAGGAGATTAAGGCATGTGCCCTAAGATACTATGATGAAAATTTTTGTGTCTCCAAATGTGAAGTTAGCGAATTGTCATGACACTGTAATGTCTGCCCAATGGCTAAACACACCAGATTTCCCTTTCCTAATAGCACCAATAAAAGTGTTCATTTTGCAGATATTGTGCACTGTGATGTTTGGGGACCCTTCAATGTTCCAACTTATGATCACAAGCAGTACTTCCTTACCCTTGTGGATGACTACAATAGGTATACTTGGGTTTGTTTGATGAACTCTAAGGATGAATCTATAGTGTTGTTAAGATACTTCATTTCCATGCTTAAAAACAAATTTTCTTGTACAATTAAAACCCTTAGATGATAATGGTGGAGAATTCATGAATCAGAAAGTAAATGAACTGCTTAGTTTAGAAGATATCACACATCAATCTTCTTGCTCATACACTCCTCAACAGAATGGTTTAGTTGAAAGGAGACATAGATACATACTTAATACTGCAAAGGCTCTTAGATTTTAGGTTGGCTTGCCCTTGAGATTTTGGGGAGACTGTATCTTAGGGGCAGTATACCATATAAACAGGCTTCCTTCCAGGACAATAGGTGGTAAATGTCCTTTTGAGCTTGTTTTGCACAAGACACCTTCATTTGACCATCTCAAAGTGATAGGTTGCCTCTGTTATGCTGCTAATATGAGAAAAGAACATAAGTTCCCTACTAGAGCAGTTCCTGCAGTTCTTGGGGATATTCCATGGTACAAAATGGCTATAAACTCTATGATCTCACACATCACTTCTGTTTTGTTAGCAGAGATGTCACATTCCATGAGAATGTATTCCCTTTCCTCACTAACAGTCTCTCACAATACTCTCTTGATCATGCACCAGTTGATGATGATGTTAATATAGTTGAGGATTCTCCTCTTAGTTTTCACCTATATCTCCAGTGTATCTGTTAGCCCTGCAGATGGTGTTTCAGCTGATCTTCACTTAGCTCACCTAGTTCTGGATCATGATGATCACCTTGCCTCTGTTGAAGGTCAACCATTGTTGATCCTCCACCTCAACTTCCTGTAGTTGCTCCAAGAACATCAACTAGACCCTCCAAACCTCCTACTTGGTTAAATGATTACGTGACTCAGCAATCTTTTTCTTTTAGCTTATATCCTATTTCCAACTGTCAGTTACATGTCTTTGAAGCCTGCATACTCTAAATGTCTTGCATCCTATTCAGCAGAAGTAGAACCACTGTTTTACCAGGAGGCAACTCAAGATCCTAAATGGATCAAGGCTATGTAGGAGGAAATGTTGGCTCTTGAAGAAAACCACACTTGGAGTATTGTTTCTTTGCTCTCAGATAAGCGTTACATCCAATGGATGTAAGTGGGCTTTTAAAATTAAGTATAAGGCCTCTGGAGAAGTGGAAAGGTAAAGGAAAGATTCGTTGCCAAGGGTTACACTCAGCAAGAGGGACTAGACTATACAGATACTTTTTCCCCAGTGGCAAAGATAGTCACTGTGAAACCCATTATTGCAGTTGTTGCTTCACATGGCTGGCACATCTTCCAGATGGATGTGCACAATGCATTCTTGCAAGGAGACCTTATAGAAGAAGTATACATAACTGTCCCTTCTGGCTTTTCTACCCAAGCTGCAAGGCAAGGGGAGATGTTTGCATGCAGACTTCACAAATCATTGTATGGGATTACACAAGCCTCCAAGCAATGGAATCTGAAACTAACACAGCCTCTTCAACAACTGGGATTCATTCAAAGTCACTATGACTATTCATGCTTCAGGAAACAAGATGGGCCAAAGCTGCTATTGGTGCTCATCTATGTAGATGACTTATTAATTACAGGAAATGATCTTGATCTTATTACACAGGCTAGAATGGATTTACAAAAATGTTTCCAAGATGAAGGACCTACGAGAGCTAAAGGTCTTTCTTAGCATTGAGGTTTCCAGATCAGACGAAGGAATTTAGATGAGCCAAAGGAAATAAGCTTTGGAGTTGATTGTTGAACATGGTTTAGGGGGTTCTAAACCATCTACCACTCCATTGGAGATCAATAAGAAGTTGACCTCTATTGAATTTGATAAAGTAACTGGAAGAGCTGGTAAAGGGCAAGAGGATCCAGCATTATCAAGTCCAAGTTTTTAACAAAGCATAGTGGGTAGGCTGTTGTATTTGACCATGACAAGGCCAGATATCTCCTTTGTTGTTCAATCTTTGAGTCAGTACATGCATGCCCCTAAACAGTCTCACTTGAAAGTAAGCCGGGCAACGGACCGGAACGGTACCACCGGAACGGTTCTACCGGTACCGGAAGATATACCGGTGTATTTTACCGGAACCAAATCGGTACCACTGAAAAATATGGGCCTTCCACCCCGGTCCGGTTGTCACCGGGTTGGACCGGTACGGAAACCGGAGTTCCGTTGTGTTTTTAATTTTTCAAATTTTTTAAAAACAGCTGTTTAATGTTAAATTGTTAATGTTATGAGTTGATTTAATAAAATTAATGTTAGGGAATTAAAGTTAATAAAACTAACTTTAATAAAATTAAAAGAATATAATTATTTTAATAATTTAACTTGTTTTATTAATATAATTAAGTTAAAGATATATTAATCTCATATTCTTTGAAAGTTAATGTTATGAGTTAATTTAAATTATATTTATATAAGTTTAAGTTAAAAACTTATACTATAAAAACAATTAACATTAACTTAAATAGTTATAATTTTAAGTTATAATAGATTATAATATATAATTTTAAAAATCGTTATAATTTTAACTCATATATAATCAAACGGTCAACAACGGCCATATACTAAGCAATTTTAAAAAAAAAAATAAACTACACCAGTCGGCGCAGGCTGGAACCGGCCAACCGGCACCGGAACCACCGGAAAAAATTGACGCTCCGCACCGGTACTGGATTCCGGGTCGTTGGGTACCAACCGGTACCGTTGCGTTACCGGACCAAACGTGACCGGAACCGGATTAACTCCGGTCCGCTGCCACCCCTACTTGAAAGCAGCTATGAAGGTGGTAAGATACATAACATCAGCAGCTAAACAGGGTATTTTAATGCCATCATCCGGAAAAAATGAGTTGTTAGCATACTGTGATGTTGATTGGGGTGCTTGCCTGTAGACTAGGAGATCAATCATTGGTTATTTAGTCTTTTTTGGGGAATGCCTTGATATCTTGGAAATCAAAATAAACATCAGACAGTAGCCAGAAGTTCTGCTGAGGCAAAGTTTAGAAGCATTGCTTCCACAGCAGCAGACATAGTGTGGTTGAAAGGCCTGTTTAATGAACTTGGGATTATAGTGAAGGAACCAGTACAGATGTTATGTGACAGTAAAGCTGCAATCCAGATAGCAACAAATCCAATCTTCCATGAACGAACAAAGCACATTGACATTGACTGTCATTTTATTAGAGAAAAGGTGAAAGAAAGAACTATACAAACACAACATGTGAATACAAGGGATCAGTTAGCAGATATATTGACGAAAGGATTGGGTAACGCTCAACATCATCATCTACTGCCCAAGCTTGGTGTGAAGAACATATTCCTCCCCATCAGCTTGAGGGGCAGTATTGGAACTGAAAGTTAAGATACTGCAAAAGTATTTTTTATTCATAGAATTATATAACATTTATAAGAGAAAAGTAAGATCAGAATGAACTAAATCCCTTATTCTTGGGAGATTCTTGAATCAAGGGATTTCCACTAATCTATTTCCTAAAATAAAAAATAATGTATTTTCCCAAGATACATGCTATCCCATATTTACAGAAGCTGATTACAGTCAATCTGTTAGCTGATTTGTGGAGCAGATTTGATTACAGTCAATCTGCCAGTCATTGTGGAGCAGATTCTGCAATCTGCCAGCTCATTCGACACTCCCCTCAAGTTGGCATGTAAATATCGAGCATGCCTAACTTGCTAACAAATGTCTCAAAGGTAGTTCTGAAGAGGCCTTTTGTGAAAATATCTGCTACTTGTTCAGTTGTTGGAACGAAAGGGATGCACACACTTGCATCTTCAATCTTATCTTTAATGAAGTGTCTGTCCACTTCAACATGCTTTGTTCTGTCATGTTGAACTGGATTATGAGCAATTCTTATGGCAGCTTTATTGTCACAGTACAACTTCTTTGGCAAACTCATAGGTCTTCTTAGTTCTTTCAAAAATCTCTTGAGCCACAACATTTCACAAATTCCATGTGCCATGGATCGATACAGCCTCACCACTACTTCGAGCCACCACGTTTTGCTTCTTACTCCTCCATGTTACTCAATTTTCCCAAACAAATGTACAATATCCGGATGCAGACCTTCTATCAATAGAAGAACCAGCCCAGTCCGCATCTTTATAAGCTTCAACACTTCTTTGCTCATTCTTTTTAAAGAACAACCCTTTTCCAAGAGAGTTTTTTAGATACCTTAGGATTCGATACACAGCTTCTTGGTGTTCTTCTCGTGGAGAATGCATGAACTGACTAACTAGGCTCACAGCAAAGGCAATATCAGACCTAGTATGTGACAGGTAAATCAACTTCCCTACCAATCTCTGGTATCGGCCCCTATCAATTGATTTCCCATCCATCGCAAACTTTAGATTCAGGTCAATTAGAGTTTCAGCTGGTCTACAACCACTCATTCACATATCTTTTAACCGATCAAGAACATACTTCCTTTGTAACACTATAATTCCTTGTTTCGATCGTGCAACCTCCATGCCGAGAAAATACTTCAGCGGGACTAAATCTTTTATCTCAAATTCTAAGGCAAGACGCTCCTTTAGGTTTTTTATTTCAACCACATCATCTCCTGTGCGGATGATATCATCAACATACACTATAAGAACTGCTATTTTTCCTTCCATTGAATGCCGAGTGAACATTTGTGTGATTTGTTTGTCCTTGCACATATCCTTGACTTTCCACAAATTGAGTAAACCTTTCAAACCAAGCCCTTGGAGACTGTTTTAGACCGTAAAGAGATCTTCTAAGTCTGCATATCTTTGACTTGTACTTCTCTTCAAAACCTGGTGGGGGATCCATATAGACTTCTTCCTCTAGTTGCCCATTCAAGAAAGCATTCTTCACATCCAACTATTAAAGAGACCAGTCAAGGTTTACCGCGACTGTCAACAGAACTCTAATTGAGTTTAGCTTAGCTACTGGAGCAAACGTCTCAAGATAGTCAATGCCATATGTCTGTGTGAACCCCTTAGCTACTATGCACGCCTTATACCTCTCCAAGGATCCGTCTAACTTGAATTTGGTGGTGAACACCCATTTGCAGCCTACTGATTTCTTTTCCTCAGGCAAATCTACCAACGCCCATGTATCATTTTTTTCAAGAGCTCGCAATTCCTCCAAAATCGCCTCCTTCCACTCGGGAACTCGCAGAGCATCCTGCACATTTTTTGGATCTCCATACTAGAAAGTTGTGAAGTAAAGGCTGACTAACTAGGAGACAACTTTTTATAGGAAACAAACATAGAAATGGGATATTTAGAAACATTTCTAACACCTTTGTGTTTTGCAATAGGGTCCAAATCTAACAAGGAATTAGAAATAGAATCAGTTGAAAGATTACCTTGTATTCCAGAAAGGTCTTGCGGAGATAACTTTTGACAGTGTTAAGGATCGTCAGTCTTTTTTTTCTTGAGTTCGGTTCCTTCTCGAATACACCTGTATTTGTTTTGTTTGTTCTCTGTTCCCATTTTTATTTTTGTCATTTGAAGGCTCTACAGGTTCAATATCAAAGTTTTTATCATTTAAGTCACTTAAGTCCCTATCATCTCTCGAATCACTGTCCTTTTCATCTCTTGCATCGCACCTATTCATATCTTCTCCAAGATCCATCACATCAGTATTTATTGTAAAATCTAGCCCATGATTTGCCTGATATCTAGTTTCCTTAATATCCCAAAAAGACAATCTTCACCTACGTAGTACTCCCCCGGAAGATGAGTAGTAAAATAGAGTTGGGATTCAAAGAAAGTTAGATACATCGTGACAATTATCCTCCTCGACTGGGGATCATAACACTTATATTCCCTTTAATTTGGAGCATATCCGGCAAAAACACTCTTCTTAGCCCTTGGTTTAAGTTTACTGCAATTATGAACATGAACAAAGGTTGTACACCCAAAAACTTTCAATGGCAGATTTGTAGTTAATCTAGAACTAGGAAAAATCTCTCTGAATATGTTAAAAGGTGTTTTAAATTTGAGAGGACGAGATGGCATCCTATTAATAAGATAAGTAGCAGTCAAGAGAGTCTCTCCCCAAAGATACTGTGGAACCTTACTAGTAAACATTAAGGCCCTAGTTACCTCTAACAAGTGCTTATTCTTTCTTTCTGTGATGCCATTTTGTTGGGGTGTATTCGGAAAAGAGCTTTGGTGTACTACCCTAGTTTTTCTGAAAAAACTTCCTAATTGTTCATTAAAAAATTCCCGACCATTGTCATTTCGAAAAATCTTGATTTTCTCATTAAACTGTGTTTCCACCATTACATAGAAAGTCTCAAACACATTTTTAACCTCAAATTTGTCCTTTAATAAAAAAAACCAACTCAATCTAGTATGATCGTCTATAAAAGTTACAAACCACCGTTTTCCAGACATTGTTGAAATTCTAAACGGTCCCCAAACATCACTATGAATCATCATAAAAAGTTTAGAAGCCTAATACTTTTGAGAGGGAAAAAACGATCGGTGATGCTTAGCCAATTCACAAAATTCACACTAGAATAAGGACAGATTTTTATTTTCAAATACTGAGGTAATAAATGTCTTAAATAATAAAAACTTGGATGTCCAAGCTTATAGTGTCAAAGCATGACTTTATTCAAAACAGAAGTAGAGTTCAAACAAGTAGGATTCAGTTGTAAAGAGTTGTCCCCGTTGTCAAGAAAGTAAAGACCTCCATACTTTCTAGCACTGCCAATCGTCTTCCCCGAGACCTTTTCCTAAAATTCACACAAATCAGAGTCAAAAATAGCACGACAATTAAGAGAACAGGTTAATTTACTCACAGAAACCAGATTACAAGACAGTTTTGGAATATGAAGAATATCATGAAGTGTGAGGGATGGTGATAGTTTAACAGTTCCTTTTCCAGCGATTGCGGAGAAGGAACCATCAGCTATCTTGATTTTATTATTCCCTGCACAAAAAGTATAAGTAGAGAAAGCACAGGAACTTCCAGTCATGTGATCAATAGCTCCAAGAATCATTTTGGTTGGAGTTGGTACTAAGAAAAACAAATGGTACGATACCTGTTTCAGCAAAAGAACAAGAAGTATTAGAAGGATTTGGTGCATTTGCACGGAATTAGGGAAATTGAAGGAGTTTGTGCAGAATCTCTAGTTCCCTAGTAAATGGAGATTGGAGATAAATCTGGAGGAGGTTGCAGCTCCTGCTCAAAATGAGTTGTTTGGATGGCTTGGCCATGTTGATATTGGAAGCCACGATTATCAACTCCCTTCTGCTTCCAATTCGATGGTTTCCCATGAATCTTCCAACATGTTTCACGGGTGTGCCAGTGTCTTTTGCAATGATCGCACCATGGCCTTTTCTTACTGTTGTCTTCATTTTTCACTGTCACAAGAGCTGAAGAGTCTATAGCAGATTTTAGTTCAACATTTAAATCAGGTTTTAACATAACTTTCCTCCTAGTTTCTTCTCTCCTAACTTCAGAAAGGTTTCACGAAGTGCAGGCAGAGGATTTTTTCCTAGGATTCATGACCTAACCTCATCAAACTCCCGATTTAATCCTGCTTAAAAAAGGTAAACTCTCTCATTTTCTTCCCTTTTTTTTGCTTTCACACTATCCACAAAACACTCTCATTCATCATTATAACACTAGTCTAACTCCTGCCACAAAGACACCATTTCGTTATAATAAGCAGTGACTTCTTTGTCACCCTGCTTAGCCTTCCTAAGTGTAATTTTCAACTCAAATATTTGAGAAGCATTTTCTACATCAGAATATGTCTCCCTAATGGCTTCCCACACATCCTTAGCAGTAGGTAAAAAAAGATAAGGTTTACCTATGAGTGGTTCCATGGAATTTATTAACCAGGCAATCAAGAGTGAATTCTCTGATCTCCAGGTGTTCATTTTTGGTTCTCCGACTTCCGGCTTTTTTGTCTCTCCGGTCAAATGTCCCAAATTTCCACGACCATCAATTGCAAGCTTTACGGACTGTGCCCATTCCAGGTAGTTCTTCCCGTTTAATCGATGAAAAGTTAACTGGAAGGACATGTGAGAAACATTGCCTCCTTGAGTCATCATATTTTCGGTAGGAACTTCTAGAGAAGAACTTTTGTCTTCTTTTGATGTTTCAGAAAGATGATCTCCTTGGAAAGCTGTTTTTTCTACGTGATACTAGGGGAAAACGTCCCACTCTGATACCATGAAAGTTAAGATACTGCAAAAGTATTTTTTATTCACAGAATTGTACAGTATTTATAAGAGAACTAATCAATCCCTAATTCTTGGGAGATTCTTGAATAAGGGATTTCCACTAATCTATTTCCTAAAATAAAAAATAATGTATTTTCCTAAGATACATGTTATCCCAATATTTACAGAAGCTGATTACAATCAATCTGTTAGCTGATTTGATTACAGTCAATCTGACAGTCATTGTGGAGCAGATTCTGCAATCTGCCAGCTCATTCGAATGGAACTCTTATTGAAGGTCATGGTTAAGCTGATATAATCTGCAAAATAAGGCACCAAACTGCTAAGTGTTAATTTAAAATGTAGTTAGTAGTAGTTAGTGGAATGTCCCAGCTGGACAATAGCTATCAGTAGTTTGTTAGAGTTGCTAGAGGCAGTTAGTGCGCACTTGTCTATTAGTAGTGAACCAATACACTCACTGTAGTTGAAGTTCTTTTTCCCATTTTGTGAATAACAAAGCAATGGAAATCAGTTGAAACTATCTTCATCTTCTTCTTCGATTACATATGTTTTCATCTTAGTTGTTCAGTAGCCACGGGAGGAACTTGAATTCAACATTTCTCCCCTTAATATAGTTCTTAGAATGTGTGATCAAACCTGAAAACTCCCTTTTGATGGGCAGAGATGATGCATATGTATCTTGCACAGGGAACACAGTTCCTTTGTATTCAACATTTATTGCAGGAACTTTGTCTTGTTTCTTCTTCAAAGCAGATTCTCTCTACCAAATCAACCGAAATATCATCATTATACATAAGCTGATAGGCATCTATATCAGTGAGTATGACTTGAGAATAAACCTTACTAAAGGAACAGTATAGTAATATTACCACATTACGGATTCGGTTGCGCTCATCTTCACTTAGAATGAATTGCAACTTCATATGGACATAATGACCTCCTTCAAGTTGAAAAAAATCATCCCAATAACCCTTCTCAACTATTGATGAAGTCTCAACTTCTGTCAAAGTAGAAATATTTTGTCACAAACCTTTACGGTAGCATCATATTTGGAACATTGAGATATACCTGTACGTGATATCTCATTTCCCTCAGCACCCTCAAGTTTAACAACCAAATTTTCGCGAAATGTCGTTAATGGGCTGCAAAAGAACAATCAAATTCATTAATCATGTTTTACACTGAAAGCATCAAGAATAAAGATAAACAGGATGATTGAATCATTACAATGAGAAATCTCCCTTGTCCCACGTTTGGTACGCACTCTTCCCCATGGAAACTACAAGAAAGCATATGAAACCCCAAATCAATTCGAAATGCAACTATACATACAGCACACACTATAAAAGAAGAAAAGAAAAAGAAAATACTAACCCCATAAGCAAATTGAAGAAGATGAAATATTCTTGAAATCGAACACTGTGTTAAAAAACAAATAACGCCAAACTGAGTTAAAAACCAAAATCATTTTATTGATCTGGAATGCAAATATTAAAAAAGGGAAGCTTTTAGTACCTGAAACTTGGATTGTTCCTGGCATTTTGGAGAATTTGATACTCAAAACTATATTCGGCCAAAAAGCATTATCCCTTCAAGGGTACTACATAATTCAGGGGCACTTTCTTTCAAGTGACAGTGTAAGTGCTGGATAGAAGAGAAATTTTGGTTGGACAGCAGAATCCGGATATGGATGAGCTAAGAAAGATGATTGGGTCCATTAAACTTCTCAAATTCTCACCAAAATCTGTATTTTTGTCTCATCTGAATTCTGAACCACCTTAGCTCTGAGTGAGTGAAACAATCCATTTTGTTTTTTCCCAAGAAATAAAAAAAAATTATATATCTATCTCAATCTATCTATATGTACCTATGTATTTTTGTATCTACATACTTCCTCCTTTCGTACAACTTTTTTTTTCTATTTTATTTTTAATATTAATTACTTTTTAAAATCAATTTCAAAATACAATATATAAACATCATGTAATAGGATATTATGATAAAATAGTTATGTTATTAATTATTTTTTAATGAATGTGTCAACTCAAAATGTGAAAAATAAAATCGAATGAAGAAAGTATTATATATAAAAGAGTTAATACATAAAAATGACCCTAAACTTGACATCAATTATAACTTTGATCTTAACTTTGATAGTTCACAAATAGGACCTTTAACTATTCAAAACTTGAATAAATATGACCTCCGATTTTTTCAATCCCATGTGTGAGTCTCACTCGTGACTACGTAGAAAGGCAATCCAATCACACGGTGTCACGTCGTTAAAAGGGCTGACTTGGAGAGAGGTCATATTTGTGCAGTTTCAAATAGTTAAAGATCATATTTGTGCACTGTCAAAGTTTTATTTTTTGTGTTAAAACGACGTCGTTTTTATTATTATTATTATTATTATTATTATTATTATTATTATTATTATTATTTTATTTATTTCTATAGTAGCAGCACCTAAATTTTTTTAATTTAAAAAAATTATCATTATTATTATTATTATTTTATTTATTTCTATAGCAGCAGCACCTATTTTTAATTAAAAAAAATTATTATTTTATTTATTTTTATAGCAGCAGCACCTAACTTTTTTTTAATTAAAAAAAAATAGTCACTAGCAATGATCGAACCCGCACAGTAGGCTGAAGGAAGCACCCAAGAAGAGCAAATTACACCACTGGGCTATCTAAGTGACTTATTTTATGTGGTTCAACATTAACATACGTACATAAATATACATTTTCTATCTTATATATATACAACGTAATTTTTTTACCGAGGGGGTTCGGATGAACCCCATGGCAACCACGTAGGTCCGCCCCTCGTTAATTTAATAATGATTTAATAACGTTAATTTAATAACATCTTTTAATTACGTGAATTTGATAACGTTAATTTAATATACTACTACTACTATCCTTAATAACATTAACTTAATAACGTTTTATTAAAACTATAATTTTTTTTATTATTAGTATAGTTTCATCTTTAATTTAATATTTAAATAAATAATATTTAGATATATTATATAACTTAAATTCGTCCTCTGCTTTATAATATATATATATATATGTATATATATATATACATACCCGCTCGATTTTTTCGTATGAGGCTGAACCGCCTAATTAATAAATCTTCAATATTGCTCTTTTTCCGTAATGACAAAAGAAATTAGATGTCATTTTCATCTTTGAGCTGAAAATAATGAAAAAATAATAGTGAAGAGTCATTTAAAGGTCATATTTGTGCAGTTTTGAATAGTTAAAGATCATATTTGTGCACTGTCAAAGTTTACGGTCATATTTATGTATTATGCCCTTAGATTTTAAGCTGGACATGCTCAGTTTTACGTGTTGAACACGCATTTTGCCACGTAGGATTGGAGGTAATATTTGTGCAGTTTTGAATAGTTAAAGGTCATATTTGTGCACTGTCAAAGTTTAAGGTCAAAGTTATAATTTGGTGTCAAGTTTAGGGTCATTTTTATTTATTAACTCTATATAAAAATATAAATAATTTTTGCTAAAGGTTGATCGACCTAAATAGTTGTCAAATGTTGATGGACTTTTATGTCGTTAATTATTTATACTATTTTTAATTTAAAGTTGTACAAAAGAATATAATTGGCACTGCCCCTTTGTTTAAATGTCCTAAGAATATATTTACTTTGGTTTAAGATAGTTTGAATAACGGTAAACACAAAAAGAGTCCAATTTGTATATACGTAGAATAAGACAAAAATCATTTCAAACGACAATAGTTAAGGGCGGAGTTAGTGTACATTGTGGGGGTTCAAACGAATTCAATAGTTTTTTCATAGACTTAATATTTATATTAAAAAAATTAATAAATATATATAAATAAAAATGTCCGAACTCCCACAACATCAATAAGATGATGGCTCAGTGGTCATGAGCAAGGCACAAAAGTCTTCCGTGGGATGTGGATTTGAATGTCGCCCCTGCCAATATTTATCTCTTTTACCTAAAAACGCATCATCAAAAATGTGAAAAGTTTCCTCAAAATACAGGTTATATGATTAACAAAAACTTTTCTCATATATACAAAAACGTAACCAAAAAAAGTAATTTAAAAAAATTAAAAACATAAAATTAATAATTAGAAATAGAAAAAGAGAAAAGTTAAACTCTTCGGAGTCATTTGGTGTAGTACATTGTAAAAAGTAATGCATGCATTAATTAATGTGCATTATTAGTACCTTATTTGTAAATTTTTAGCCTATGTATAACTAAATTATTTATATACTCTATTATGTATTGAGGTATGTAGTAGTAATACGAAGATCGTAAACATATACATTAACTTGTTAACGACATTATTACTCCTAAAAATGTTTTCCCATTTCTTTTTCCCACCATATCACATTCTCTAGTTCCTTTTTCGATGAAAACAAGAAAAACGCTTTCTTTGTTTTCCTTTCTTTCTTCTTTTTAGGAGAGAAAGATTTTGTAAGAAAAAAGCTATGCTTGTTTTATTTTTATCTCCCATTTGGTGGTGAACCTAGTAGATTTGTTGCAGCAATCAATGCAGAAAAACTTGGTTTGAAAACAAGGTGTATAAAAAAATGGGGTAC
Source organism: Capsicum annuum (assembly GCF_002878395.1). Taxonomy (NCBI): domain Eukaryota; kingdom Viridiplantae; phylum Streptophyta; class Magnoliopsida; order Solanales; family Solanaceae; genus Capsicum; species Capsicum annuum. The sequence continues at coordinate 133,450,581 of NC_061117.1, forward strand.
TCTTGATAATATGTGTCTTAACGTTGGTTGTATTTCCTTCTATCCCTTAAAAGGAGAGTGTACAAGGAAGAGTATTTTGTTAAACAAACATCTTTTTATAAAATTATGTAAATATATATTATATTTAATACATCAAACCAAACGTTGTATAAAAAATAATGCCTACATAACTAACACCAGCATTACTAATACTTGTATTAATAATGCAAACATTACTAATACACCTTACTCAACATTATTTTTATAAACTCTACCAAATGACCCCTTAATAACTTGTGAATCAGAATTGGTGATAACATTTTGAATAATTATTTGATTAGTTATATAGAGGATGAAGTAGTTGAAAGTATATCTGTAACACCCCTGATTTTTGGTCCTTAAAAATTTCTAAAATTTTACCCTCACTGTCCAGAATACGACTTCCCTTACAAGTCGTAGAGAGTCTTGATGAGTCGTTGGACCTAAACCATAGCCTAACCAGTGTGTGTGGCCAAGTTTTCTAATCTGAGTATGAGTGGCTTCCAAAAGAGTCGTATTGACTCATTACGAGTCATGATATCCCAACAATAGTCAAACCAGTGTGTGTTCTAAAGGTTGTTGTCCTAGTGATGACTAGGACCCTACATGAAACACCTTAGCTTTGGACCTTTAGAGAAATCTCCTAAGTTGAGCATTCTGGGTAGGGTACGATTTGATCATGCCTCTCGTACCTAGGGTACGAGTAGTACCCTCCCCCCTCGTATAGTGATCAATTTAGGTTGACAACATATTAGCCAAGATACGATTTAGCCTCTTCCAAGTTATATGTTAGGGTACGGATCGTATGTTGCCTAGTCGTATGATGCCATATGCTTAGTCTAGTTGAATTTATCCAAGGTAAGGTTCAAGGTACGATTTAGGGTACCATTCGTACCATAAGATATGAGTTATGTATGTGTAGCCGAATCTTGGACAAGGGTACGACTTAGGGTACCACAACCCTAGGGTACGATTTAAACATGGGAGTCATACCTCAACTTTTAAGCTGAGAACTTTATGGACATTTTCCACCCCAAAACCCTTAAGTCCCCTCACTATATCTGATAACATATTTTGGAATATCAAAACTCACTAAAAACACTCCTAAATCCTCTCTCAACTTCTTCAATAAGATTGGAGGCTAGGGTTTCAAGAGTGTTTATCTAAAGGCTAAGGGGTCAAAAATCCTTCCGTGAATCATCTTATAAAAGGCATGTGACTCTTCGCTTTTTATTATTTCTAAAATATCATGTTATATAAACATTGTTATGAATCTTTAATGGTGGTTTTTGAAATAAATATTTAGGTTTTTGATGTATAGTGATGGGTAATGTTTACTCTTGTTTAAACTTGTGTCTATACATATTTTTGGTGATGATTTGGCACATGTTGCTGCTTATTGATTATGGCTTAACAAGTGGGTCATGAGTAACCCTAATATTGATGGTTCACACTTGGGTTTTGGTCATGGATAAGGTATGCCCTCAAGGTGTTTATGAAAATGTCTACTAGAATTAACTAGTCACATATTGATGGTGATTTGGAATAATGGCTTAATGAGTAAGAATGATAGTTAAATGACCTTGTAAAGGACTTTTTGGCCCTTTAATGAGTTAATTGGTGACCTTGTTGGTTTGTTTGGTTAAAAAGGGGTTTAAGTCCCTAAGCATGAAATTGAATTATGTTTGAACTAAAGCTTGGTGTAAGAAGGCTAATGAATGGTTTGATAAAGGTCTTGATGACCACAACATGACTTAAATGGTAGTTGAAACTAAGGCATTAGACTATTAAGGTGATTGAATGATAAATGGTCCATAAAGACCTTGTCATCATATATGGTGTTGAATTGTGACCTTGATGGCTTGAAATGGCTAAGTGGGTTAAAGTCCTTAAATGTTGAATTAAGTGGATGTGAATGCATGGACAAAGGGTTAGAGTCCCAATGTCGACTAGTAATGGACACGACGGCTTATGGTTAGAGTCCACTTGCGTTATAAGATAGCTTGTGGTTAGAGTCCACTTGTTTGATAAGATGACTAGTGGTTAGAGTCCATTTGTCTAATAAAATAGCTAAAGGTTAGTCTACTTTTCTATAAAAGGGATTGTGGTTAAAGTCCATTTGAATAATAAGACGACTTGGGGTTAGAGTACTCTTGCTTGATATAACCTAAGAGGGTGGAAGGTTAAAGTCCTCCACTTCATGGTTTATGATTGGGTGCTTTGAAATGTATGCTATGGTCTTGTTATCTTTTAACACTTGATGTATTTACATATATCTACATGTCTATGTGTTTGAATATGGTGGCTCATTGATGTTTTGACTTGGTATTAATAATGATACTATTTTATCCTTAACCTTAAGTTACATGCTAGCGCTCTAACCGCTAACTGTCTCCAAACGCTGTGTCCCCATACGATACAAGGGTTGAAGCTTCTTCTTCTCTTTCTTCTTAGTGACTAGGTGTTCGAGTGGGTCATGTGTTGACTTTGAAGTGGTGAGCTTCCATACTTCGGAAGGCATATATTTCATAGTCTTTCTATCTTATGTCATAAACTTATATTAGACTTGGTTTTTAGCTATTGTCGGGGGAATATCCCAACATGTTATAGACATTAGATTAGTAGAGGCTTGTGGATAAATGTGGACTTAGGTAGGTTGGATGTTGTATGGTAACTTTAATGTTTGGATTAGACATTTCTTAAGTAATGTTTATTAGTCTTGTTTCCACTATCTTATTATATGTTCAGAGTTCGTCCGGCACTTGTAGATTGATGTGATGGTTAAGTTGGGTTAACAGGGCGATCTCCGGTCCTTGTTGGGCTTGAAATACCCATACGACAAGGCCAGTTTTGGGTCGTGTCGCTACGAGTCGTAGGTACCCCTAACAAGTCGTATGGTATAAATCATAAGGTCAATAAATATGTGCCTAATAACACTATTTTGGCTACGACTCGTGGTGACGAGTCGTAATGTGTCATTATGAGTCGCAGTGTGGCCCGTAGTCACTGGCGATAATTTTTCAGCTTTTAAGTTGAGGGTACTTTGGACAATTCCCTTCTTACCCACTTAAAACCCCATGTCCATAAAGCATTAACATGGGTTATTTTTCATTCATAATATGATCAAAACACTCTCACTTCTCTCTAAATTTCCTCAAGCAAGATACTTAGGTTTCCAATAAGTAGGTCATCTAAGGGCTCAAGGGTTGAATTCTCTCCATAAAACATAGTGTTTCAGGAATGTTATCTTCATTAATCCTCACTTTATGAAGAGCATGTATTTGAATGGTTCAATAAGATGGTTTTGAATGTGGGTTTTCAACATGGGTTGGGGGTTTTGAATAATTATTGTTTATGTGATATTTTATGTTTACATATGCATTGATTATGTTTTAAATGGTGGTTTTGAAATCAATTTAATGCATGGGCATGGTGAATAAACTAGGGGATTGTGATTTCCCCCAATTTGTGAATATTGACCATTGAAGTGATAATGACCTCAACTCCATATTGTGAAATTGGGTTTGAATATGAAATATATGCTCATGGAATTACTCTTGAACTATTGCATAATGTGAAAAGCTAATAAAGCATAATGATTTTGAATTGAACCTTATGTGATTATGTAATTCCCTAAGCTAGTGTATAATTGAACCAAGGGTGTTATGAATTTCCCCAAGTGATGATAATTGGTTTGGCATGTTGATATTACTTTGCAAGTGTAGTTGACATGATGATACCAACAATGTATGCCTAAATATGTATTATGGTTCAATGAAAGGAAATGTGTGATAAATGTTTTAATGGGGCTTAAAAGAGGGTTGTGTAGCTGAGTTGCAAAAATGAAGGTCCCGAGGGATCAATATTGGAAATCACGGTCGCCGACGCAGAGGTATAAATGACCAGGTGGTTTGAGTCCCTCTTATTATATGATTGTGAGGTTCGATTCCCCCATATTATATTACATTATTGGGTGCTTAAGTCTCCTTAGTATGTCGGGAGGTTCGAGTCCTCTATGGTGCATATATACATCCTCTGGTTCGTACGGCTACACGTACTGGGGCCCTTCCAGCTAGAGAAGAGTTAAACCCATATAGCCCATGGGTTCCTTCTTATGACGCTTGAGCCACACAAATCTAGGCTAAAGTTTTAAAGTCTATGCTAAGCCTTGTTTCCTTTCCCAACATATTATTTATGTATGTATATATATGATGATGTTCACATGGTTTTGAATTGGATTTGAATTGGCATTATTTTATCCTCTATTCCTGAGTTACATGCTAGTGTACAACCCACTAACTGTCTCCAGATGTTGTATCCTACGCGATGTAAGCATCGAATATACTTTTACTTTTTCTGCACAGTGTTAGATGGATCAGCTCAGTTTGTCAGTCATTGGTGGAAAAGTGGTAAGATTTTATTTTTCAAAATACTTGGACATTTCATCAGTTTCACTCATAGATTAGAACTGAGAGTTCATATTATCATTAACATTGTCATTGTTATTGTCAAGGTTGGGGCCATGTCCCGACACTTTATTGATTTTAATTTTGTTAGAAGGATTTGTGGATTACTGTGGACTTGAGTGGTGTTAGTTGGTTGTTTTAGCCGGTATCGGTTATAGATATCTCTTAAATTCTTTGATCTTATCCTATGCTATTTGGTATGTGTTCGAAATTCATTCGACGTTAGGGATATGGTGTTCTGTTTGATTAGGTGCAGGGGGTGGTCTCCGGTCCTTGTTGGACTTGAGATACCCATCTGTAACACCTCGAATCGCTGAACCGAAATACTACGCGGTGCTTATGACTCCAGGGACCACAAGCTAACCCATGACGGATATCTGTACCTGTATACTGCAAATCATGATATAATAATGCGGAATACATAGAACTGTAAGGCCATAAGGTTCAACTAAATACAATCATGTGGGTGAAAATACCCAAAACAACTTAATCTGAACGTAAATCTGAACATAAATCTGAAAGCCTCTAAACTATCTGAATAAGGAGTTGAAGGAACATGTCTCCAACTAACTCCGTAAAACTGAACTGAAGAAATAAATAAATGAATCAAATCATATTGTCTTAGAATTAATGAGGACTCACTGTGTCTCTGCGACTGGAATGCTACCGCTACTGCTAGGCTGGAGCTCGTGTCTCGGAACCTATAGTGTAACATGAAAATAAAGCACCATAGTGCAAATGCGTCAGTACAACTGGAGTACTGAGTATATAAGGAAGGTAGGCTGAACATAAAGGGTTTCATGCATGAATAACACTGACTAACTAATATGAACGTGCGAGTGCAAACACACATATATAGAAACTGGGACAGTGAATACGTGATAGCATGACCTCTAAGCTAATACATGGTTTACTGATAACTGTCATGACTGATACTGAAACTGATAACATGGACGACAGTAACTGACAGTCCTATATATACTGAAATCTGAAGAATGCCCTGAGTTCTTTTACTGAGACTGATACTAAAACTATGGGAAGTAGTGTTTAACCGACATACCCCATGTATGCCGTAATGGCTAAGCTGGGGTCCAATCTCTGCCCCGACTAGAGGGGTTTCAATATCGTGCCACGGGTAAGGACAGCCTGTGAGTGACCCTTATCTGGCGGATACTCAATGAGAATGGTGGGAACCCTAAACTAACGAGTTAAGCCACCTCATCAACCCTAATCTAACGGGTTAAGATATCTCAACCTACGCTGGCTACGTAGTTCTGGAACACAAGGATGACTACTAAGAATCACACCCTGAATTGGCGGGTGAGTTCCCATCCTTGGGTTCACTCGGTGCTAACCTCTACTCCCATTTGGAGGGACTGGACATGAATAACTGACTGTGCATGACTTAATATTACTGAATTCCATTGACTGGCAGAATGTTACTGATATCTAACAACTGACTAAGATCATGAGGTTTTCCTGAGTCACATGACTCACTGAAGTCTTTGGAATCATAGCTTTAGTTTGAATATCGTGAAACATGACATGGATCTAGGCACACAGCTATAGGTTTTGGGTACCAGGACTCGATGAAAGGAAACTGACACACATGACTGACTTGATCA
>NC_061117.1:133456789-133463934 GCF_002878395.1 Capsicum annuum
GGAAGTACTTGCACAATCTTAATATCATGTTCATTACATAATCATATTGGCAACACATACCAATAGCATGGAAGTTCATGTGGATTGCATGGTTATCATACATCTTGTTCATAAGTACGATTTGCAAGTAAACATAGCATAATCTCATAAGAATAGTTCATGAGTATTCCAACAATATTTACAAGGCACATTATCAATATAGAAGTCATTGGAATGTAAGGGCATATCATGAGTTCTTCACTTAGTCACAATTTAGCTATATTGCATGATTTCTAGTTTCTTAGGCATTTTGTCAAACACCTTCCATGCACATCTTAAGAATAGGTGAAATCATCAAATTATACATCATGAACAACCAAATTTACACGTTTCCAACTCATATGATATCATGAAATTCAAAAAAACATATAAAGATTCCATCTTGGGAATCACCCAATATGAACAACATGATCATTAACACCCAACAATATAGAAATCATACTTTATAATGAAAAAGAGGGTTTCTGAGCTTTATGAATAAAAGGGATCCATAAATCAACTCACGCATAACTTAGAAGGAAGATTCTAGATGATTGACGGAGGAAATTTCTTGAAATCGGATCTTCAAGCTTAGTTACGCAACCCTTGTTGTTTTTCTCTTTTAGTGCTCTTGGATGATGAGCTTTGAGATGATAATAGGGTTTAATATATTTAGAAGCTATATATTTCGTACGGTTAAGTTTAGGGACGTGTAAGGAGTGTTAAAAGAATTAATTACCCTTAAAATAACTCAAAACGGAGTGCTTTTTGCACCTGGAACTGACTTAGGTGGCGCCCAGGTGATTGCCTAAGCTAGGTTGGGCGGCGCCTAACCAATCGCCTATGTTTGGGTTGTGCGGCGCCTAACCAATCGCCTATCCTTAATGTCTCTCACGAAAATGGGCATAACTTTTCGCTCGGGTATTGGATTAAGGAGAAATTGGTATCGTTGGAAAGCTAATTCGATTCTCTACAATTTGGTGGGTCTAAATCAGCCAAAAATACCACATTAACATCGAGTTATACTCATTCAAAGATGACCCTTACAAAATCAAACACTAAAACTTGATGGATTCAAAAACTCTTAGCATGTATTACCTTAAGTGACTCATATGAACATGCTTAATGCATCATAAGCTATCCTATCACTAGGATATTTATGGTAATTCATGTACTCAAGTATGAATCACAGGACTAGAAACATGCGGGGTATTACATGAATGGTTTCCTCCATCTGACTTGGGGTGAGCAAAGTTGAAATTACCTGACCTTTCTCTCTTGTTCTGCCTCTCCCTAGTCTTAAACTTCTACTCTTCTACTTGCTGGGCATGGGTAATGAGTCTGGATAAGGTCATATCATCGATCAACATCACAAACCTACACTCATTTACCACGCTACCGTTGACCCCTGACACGAACTTGCTCATCTTAGCTCTATTGTCTGCAACCACATGAGGAGCATACCTGGCTAGCTGAGTAAATTTGAGAGAACACTCCCTAAACATCATATTCCCCTGCCTGAGGTTGATGAACTCAAGAACTTTGGCTTCCCTCAGCTCTTGGAGAAAGAATCTGTCTAAGAAGGTTGTGACAAATTCCTCCCGCTCGATAGGGCTTGTATGATCTAACCTCTCAGACTTCTACTGTTTGTACCAATCATGAGAAACATCCTGTAGCTGGTATGAAGATAACTCAGCACTCTCAATAGAAGTAACACCCATGATATCAATGACCTTTTGGACTTAGTCAATGAACTCCTAAGGGTCCTCATCAGACTTAGACCCATGGAAATATGGAGGGTTCATTCGGGCGAAGTCCTAAACCCTAGCTGCTTTGGGATTGGCCAACGGATTGGCTAGAATGATTGGTGACCGTTCAGTCTATGCAGCCATAGACTGAGCAAGTGCGGTAAATGCTGCTCTAAACTCTGCATGGGAAACATGTTCGCCCAAAGGATCTTTGGGCTGAGGAGTTGGCTGGTTTCTTCTCTTTGGGGCCATGGTCTAGAATAAGAGAAGAATGGATTAGACTAAGAGTTTAACTTGTGATTATGCTCACTAGCATGACATGAATAATGAAGAAAGGGGACTGTTCCTAAAATATCTTATAGCCTCCCGCACATAAATGTGGCACGCAACACATCCATGTATAAGACTCTACTAGACGTGGCTTTCAGACTTCCTAGGATACTATTGAACCATAGGCTCTGATACCAAGTTTGTAACACCCCGATTCGCTGAACCGGAATGCTACACAGTGCTCATGACCTCGAGGGACCACAAGCTAACCCATGACTGATATCCGTACCTGTATACTGCAAATCATGATATAATAATGCGGAATACATAGAACTGTAAGGCCATAAGGTTCGACTGAATACAATCATGTGGGTGAAAATACCCAAAACAACTCAATCTAAACGTAAATCTAAACATAAATCTGAAAGCCTCTAAACTATCTGAATAAGGAGTTGAAGAACATGTCTCCAACTAACTCTGTAAATCTAAACTGAAGAAATAAATAAATGAATCAAATCATATTGTCCTTGAATCAATGAGGACTCACTGTGTCTCTGCGACTGGAATGCTACCTCTACTGCTGGGCTGGAGCTCGTGTCTCGAAACCTATGGTGTAACATGAAAATAAAGCACCATAGCGCAAATGCGTCAGTACAACTGGAGTACTGAGTATACGAGGAAGGTAGGCTGAACATAAAGGGTTTCATGCATGAACAACACTGACTAACTAATATGAACGTGGGAGTGCAAACACACATATATAGAAACTGGGACAGTGAATACGTAATAGCATGACCTGTAAGCTAATACATGGTTTACAGATAACTGTCATGACTGATACTGAAACTGATAACATGGACGACAGTATCTGGTAGTCCTGTATATACTGAAATTTGAAGAATGCCCTGAGTTTTTTACTGAGACTAATACTGAAACTATGGGAAATAGTGTTTAACCGACATGCCCTATGTATGCCGTTATGGCTAAGATGGTATCCAATCTCTGCCCCGACTAGAGGGGTTTTAATACCGTGCCACGGGTAAGGACAGCCTGTGAGTGACCCTTATCTGGCGGGTACTCAATGAGAATGGTGGGAACCCTAAACTGATGGGTTAAGCCACCTCACCAACCCTAATCTAACGATTTAAGATGTCTCAACCTACGCTGCCTATGTAGTTCTGGAACATAAGGATGACTACTAAGAATCACACCCTGAACTAGCGGGTGAGTTCCCATCCTTGGGTTTCCTCGGTGCTAACCTCTACTCCTATCTGGAGGGACTGGACATGAATAACTGACTGTGCATGACTTAATTTTACTGAATTCTGTTGACTGGCGGAATGTAACTAATATCTGACAACTGACTAAGATCATGAGGTTTTCTTGAGTCATATGACTGACTGAAGTCTTTGGAATCATAGCTTTAGTTCGGATATCGTGAAACATGACATGGATCTAGGCACACACCTATAGTTTTCGGGTACAAGTACCCCCAGGACTCGATGGAAGAAAACTGACACACATGACTGACTTGATCATAAGAGTAGAGTCCATAATTTATAATATCATAAGTGGGGATCTTATACTAAGCATGGTTATCAACAATGTATTGCATGGAAAGGATTTCATATCACATGGAAGTACTTGCACAATCTTAATATCATGTTCATTGCATAATCATATTGGTAACACATACCAATAGCATGGAAGTTCATGTGGATTGCATGGTTATCATACATCTTGTTCATAAGTAGGATTTGTAAGTACACATAACACAATCTCATAAGAATTGTTCATAAGTATTCCAACAATATTTACAAGGCACATTATCAACATAGAAGTCATTGGAACGTAAGGGCATATCATAAATCCTTCAGTTAGTCACAATTTAGCTATATTGCATGATTTCCAGTTTCTTAGGCATTTTATCAAAAACCTTACATGCACATCTTAAGAATAGGTGAAATCATCAAATTATACATCATGAACAACCAAATTTACATGTTTCCAACTCATATGATATCATGAAATTCAAAAAAACATACAAAGATTCCATCTTGGGAATCACCCAATATGAACAACATGATCATCAACACCTAACAATATAGAAATCATACTTTTTTGCATGATCACGCTCTGTGCGAGAATAGACCAGAATATCATCTATGAAGACTATGACAAATATGTCCAAGTAATACTTGAACACACGGTTCATCAAATCCATAAAAGCTGCAGAGGCATTGGTAAGTCTAAATGACATGACTAATAATTCGAAGTTACCATACCGAGTACGGAAAGTTGTCTTTAAAATATTACATTCTCTAACTCTGAGCTGATGATAGCCTGATCTGAGGTCTATCTTGAAGAAGCAACTGGCACCCTAAAGTTGGTCGAATAGATCATCAATCCTGGGAAGAGGATGTCTGTTCTTGACTGTGACCTTGTTGAGTTAACGGTAATCAATACATATCCTGAGAGAACCATCTTTCTTACGCACGAATAATACTGGCGTACCCCATAGGGAAATATAGGGTTTGATGAATCCCTTATATAAGAGATCCTTCAACTGATCTTTCAGTTCCTTGAGTTCTGCTGGTGCCATTCTTTATGGCGGAATAGAAATAGGTTGAGTATCCGGAAGAAGGTCTATGCCGAAATTTATTTCCCTTTTGGAAGGAATGCCTGGAAGATCTTCGGGAAAGACATCTGAGTATTCATTAACAACAAGGACTGTTTTGAGGCTGGGATATTCAAAACTAGAATCTTTAACATGCACGAGATGATACACACACCCCTTAGAAATCATTTTCCTTTCCCGAAGGTAGGAAACAAGTTGACCCCTGAACGCTGAAATGCTACCCTTCCACTCTAGGATGGGCTCATTCAGGAACTGAAACTGAACTATCCTGTTTTTGCAGTCGACTGTGGAATAGTAGGAATGAATCCAATCCATGCCAAGAATAATATCAAAATCAGTCATCTTTAACTCCACTAAATCTGCTGACGTGGATTTCTGAGATATTATAATCGGGCAGTTCCTGTATACTCGTCGGGCTATGATGGTTTTACCTATTGGGGTAGAGACTGAGAAGGGCTCTACTAGGACTTCAGGACTAATTCCAAAATCGCCTGCTATGTATGGAGTAACAAAAGACAAAGATGCACCTAGGTCTAGCAAAGCTTAAATATGAACATGGAAAATTTGTAACATACCAATAACGACATCAGGATAATTTTCTTGATCCTACCGGGACTATGAGCATAGAGTTTGCTTGGGCGTTGCCCACTGGTATCACTGGAAATGACACCCTACTGGTTCGAGCAACTGGACTGAGCTGTAGAGTGATTTTGCTGACCCTGAAGACTTGACAGCAGACACTCCCTAATCCTATGGCCTGGCTTACCACAACTAAAACTGACATCACTACCGGCTCTACAAATGCCCTTGTGGTTCTTACCACTAGTCTAACCAAGGGAATTCGTTCGGGCACTGCTAACACTGCCCTGAGATTTAGAGCCTAGAGCTTTGTATCTATTATCGTCTCTGAACTTTGGCACTTGAGCGATGGTAAAGAAAGAATTTGGAACGGCTGAATTGGTGTGAAACTGTGAACTGTAACACCCCGATTTGCTGAACCAGAATACTACACGATGCTCATGACCCCGAGGGACCATAAGCTAACCCATGACTGATATCTGTACCTGTATACTGCAAATAATAATATAATAATATGGAATACATGGAACTGTAAGGCCATAAGGTTCAACTGAATACAATTTTGTGGGCGAACATACCCAAAACAACTAAATCTAAACATAAATCTGAAAGTAAATCCGAAAGCCTCTAAATTGTCTGAATAAGGAGTTGAAGGAATATGTCTCCAACTAACTCCGTAAAACAGAACTGCAAAGTAAATAAATGAATCAAATCATATTGTCCTCGAATCAATGAGGACTCACTGTGTCTCTGAGACTGAAACTCTACCGCTACTATTGGGCTGGAGCTCGTATCTCGAAACCTATGGTGTAACATGAAAAGAAAGCACCATAACGTAAATGTGTCAGTACAACTGGAGTACTGAGTATACGTGGAAGGTAGGCTGAACATAAAGGGTTTCATGCATGATCAACAATGACTGACTAATATGAACGTGAGATTGCAAACATACATATATAAAAATTGGGATCGTGAATACGTGATAGCATGACCTGTAAGCTAATACATGGTTTACTGATAATTGTCATGACTGATACTGAAACTGATAACAACGATGACTGTATCTGACAATCCTGTATATATACTAAAATCTGAAGAACGTTTTAAGTTCTTTTATTGAAACTAACAAAATGGATGAATGTATCTGACAGTCCTATATATACTGAAATCTGAAGAACTACCTGAGTTCTTTCACTGAGACTGCTACTAAAACTGTGGGAAATAGTGCTTAACTGAGATGCCCCATGTATGCCGTTATGGCTAAGCTGAGGTCCAATCTCTGCCCCGACTGGAGGAGTGTCAATACCGCGCCATTGGTAAGGACAACTGTGAGTTACCCTAATCTGGAGGGTACTTAATGAGAACGGTAGTAACCCTAAACTGACGGGTTAAGCCACCTCATTAACCCTAAGCTGACGAGTTAAGATATCTCAACCTACGCTAGCTATGTAGTTCTGGAACACAAGGATTGCTACTAAGAATCACACCCTGAACTGGCGGGTTAGTTCCCATCCTTGGGTTCACTCGGTGCTAACCTCTACTCCCATCTGAAGGACACTGAACTGAATAATTAAGCTGAACTAAACTATTTAGCTGAACTGATACTGATTAACTGGATGGATACTAGTGGTATTGTTTAGCAGAGCTAAACTAAGTTTACTGGATTCCAATGACTGACGGAATGTATTGAGTTCTGAGGACTGGTTGAGAGTACTGAAGTTACTGAGATTAACTGTAAATACTGAGGTAGCTGAGGTTACTGAGCACTGAGATTTTTGAGATTAATGGACTGCTGAAATTACTAAGATTTATGAGTTCTCCTGAGTCACATGACTGACTGAATTTTATAGATCATGGCTTGACTGAGAGTATAGTGAAAAGATTACATGGCT
>NC_061117.1:133466934-133471188 GCF_002878395.1 Capsicum annuum
GAATGGTCCTCTCTGCTTAACCATCTATCTGAGGATGAAATGTTGTGCTAAGATGGACTTGGGTATCGAGACCCTTTTAGAATGCTTTCCAAAAGTGAGAAGTGAACTGGGCACCTTTGTCTGAGATGATAGATAGTGGAACACCGTGTAACCTAACTAACTCCCTGAAATAGAGTTTGGCATAATCCTCAGTGGAATAAGAAGTACGAACAGGAAGGAAATAAGCTAACTTGGTCATTCTATCTATAATGACCCAGGCTGAATTATGCTGATGACGAGTTCTAGTCAAACCCGTCACGAAGTCCATGTTAACTTCTTCCCACTTCCCCTTGACCATTGCCTAGCTGAAGAGGGAAGAATGACTGGTAGTAGTGATGACAATGCTATCACTAAAATTACTGTTAGGGACGGTATGCTAATGACACAAGAAGATGATAACTAAACTAAATAGAAAAATGGAGGATCTTCAAGAAAAAGTACAACGAACGAAAGATATGGCAATCTGGCCATTACCGCTAATACACCAGTCTTGGATAACCATGCACTTCCACTCCAATTCTATATTCTTAGCTCTATTAACAATGGAAACCAACCAAAAGACATACCTTCTGCTTCTATGCCTAGACCTTTCGCTAATCCCATTAATCCGACCTGCCAAACCCATACTCCTCCTACCTATAATATAAACTGATAAAATAATCCAAATGCTTACCACCTTTAAGGATTCACTCCAAACTACTAAAATACCTCCACAAATGCCTTCACTTTCTAAAATATGCACCCTGTTTTCAGTCCCAATGCCAATGCTCCCCAAAATCCAATTCCCACATACCAAAACTTTGCTCATACCACTCAAAATCCTTTGATAACCCAAAATATATATCCCACCACCATCCATGCTACTGTAATACGTACCTCTTACCAATATTCCCCCAAAGTCCACAAATTAACCACTATGAGGAGATGGAGAAGGAGTGTAAGGTGCCTAAAATAAACATACTAGGGAGTTACTATATAGAAAGAAAGAAAAGGCCAAGATGAAGAATACACATGGTTCGCCTAATACAGTAGGGTTCAGTTATGATGACCTTTGCATTCACCCTAACTTGAACCTACTCGAGAGATTTAAAGTTCCTAAGTTTGAGACATTCAATGGTACTAGAAACCCTATGATCCATTTGAGAGGATATTAGGATAAAATAGTAGGTGCGGGTAGAAATGAGGCTTTGCTGATGAGGCTTTTCAGTCAAAGACTGAGTGGGGAAGCGTTAGAATGATTTGCTTCACATGAACCAAGGAAGCGGCTTGAATGAAGTGCTTTAGCCAGGGATTTTGTTGATACATTTGCCTATAATATAAAGATGGTTCCTCATCAATATTCTTTGAACGACATCAAGTAAAAGTCTAATAAATACTTTTGTGAGCATGCGTATTATTTGCAGAAAGAGGCAGCAAAGGTATGACCTCCTATGATAGAAGAAGAAATAATTTCTTTAAAATTCAAGATTTGATTGATCAGAAGGTGATGTAGCTTCAAATACCACTGCCAAATGTTACCACCAATCTACTCCCAAACCATGAAGGGACAACAATCAATATGATATAAATAGATGATGAGTGGGTAGTGAACAAGTTTATAACATAGGCTAAACAAAAATAAATAGATAAAGTGAAAGATATAGAAAAGGCAGTGGTTGCCTTAAGTGTTACCTAGAAGCCCAAGTTTGTTGCATTCATCACATCCCATCAAGCCTTTGCCTTAGTTCCCGTAAGAAAAAAATTTATGGTGGAAGACATCATCGCACAAGGAATGACTAAATCAGGGAGGCGCTACACTCAAGAGGAGCTTGGCAATGATGCATATAAAAAGAGTGCTAAAAAAGGGCCAATCACTGAAGGGGAAGTCGAAGAGTTTTAGAGAAGAATGCAACCGAAAGAGCAATCTATTGTAAAGTATTTAGAGAAGACTCTTGCATAGATTTCTATTTGGGCACTGCTTATGAGTTCTCAATAACATAGAAAAGCTCTACTGAAGGTCCTTGAAGAAGCCTAATGCCTGTAAGCACAAGTATTGAAAATTTGATGGCCATGATTAGTAGAGTGATGGAAGCCCATTGTATTAAGTTTGATGGAGATAAGTTACCTTTTGAATAAGTGATGCATAACAGGACATTGCATATAACTGTCAAATGCCAAGATAAGATTGTTAACAGGGTATTAATTGATGACGAATAAGGCTTGAATATCTGTCCATTATCTATTCTAACTCAGTTGAACTATGATATAGGGAAAACATATTAGAACATGATAAATGTAAGAGATTTTTTGATGGGGGTTAGAGAAACACCACTGGGGAAGTCAAGTTACATCACCAAATAGGGCATGCAGATTTCTTAGTTGAGTTTAAGGTGATGGGCATTTCCACAAGTTATAATCTGCTCATGGGAAGGCCTTGGATTCATGCAGTCGGGGTTATTTATTCAATATTACAGCAATCGGTGAAATTCATGTGGGAAAATAATTAAATGGTCATCCATGGTGAAGAAAGCCATGTGAGTTACCCAAATAGTTACATTTCTAAGATTGAAGAAGTCCCAAAGGGGAGTGACTTTCATACGGTGGAGATCGTGAATGCAACTAAGAAAGACCCAACTCCTTACAAGCAATGTCCATAATGTACAAGATGATGGCTACTGTTATGCTGAGAAGCGATTTTGAGATAGGACGAGGCTTGGGAAAGAATTTGGATGAAATCACTGATCCTGTCATGATCCAAGAGAAGTTGTTCAAATTTGGGTTAGGGTATTATAATACCCCATACCTTTTCTAGTTAAAATTTGCCCCTAGAATATTAAGGGATAGCTTTTAAAATGAGGAATAATTATTTCGTGTTGAATTTTCTAGATTTAGACCTCCCATTATGTGGGAAATTTAATAAGCTTTCCAATGATATAAGATTTACCTAAATCCGATGACCGACTAAGAAGTTAGGGCTATTTTTAGCTTTAGTCGTAAAACATCGTGATTTGGGTCCTTAGCGCGTCGCGCAGATGGTTTAAATGATAATTGTCAATTTTCAGTGAGACTCCATGATTTTTGTATGTCACAGAGAGGCCCAATTTCTTATTTGGCAATTTCTATTGAGACCTTACGATACTAGCGCGTCTCGCCAGTGGTCAAAATAACTAACTAAAGGGGCTCCGCGATTGTGGTGGTTCGTGGTGAAAGCTCAGTTCCCGCTCATCCTTTTCCAGTGAGCAACTATAATAGTGGCGCATCACGGTGGTCACCCAGTTCTCAAGAAGTTTATTTTTCCAGTTCCATTTCAAAGAATAAATGGGGTACTTTGGTTATCCTCCCAGTCCCTAATCCGTCTTAAACAATGAATTAAGCCCCTTCAAAGAACTTTACAGCCACTTTTCATCAAATCTCTCTTAAGCAAAACCCTAGTTCTACAAACTTTCTCCCAAGAAATCCAAATTCCTCTATTAATTCTTCAAGGAAATTCAAGATTAAGAATCCCCAATTTAAGAGCTCTAAGAATTTATCTCCAAAGCAACAATAGGAATCCAAGATTTAAGTTTTTCATCAAAGATCACCAATTAAGGTATGTGGGGTTATGAACAAGGATACTCCTTTAATCCTTGTTCCCAAAACTTATTTTAATTATGAATTTACTGAATTTTATATGATTTCTCATGAAATTGAAGTTTAGGGCTTATACCAATTAATGTTATTTATAATCTTATGATATTTTCAATGATTTAGAAGTTGAATTACATGATTATGTTCATATTTTCATGCATATTGCAGAAATTTTCCAGATTTTGAGTTGAATTATCGATGTTTACATTATCAAGCATAAACCTTTTGATGTTTTAACATGAGATTGATACATGGGTTATTAATCCCTAATTTAAGATTGCTATTTCAAGAATTGTTGTGCTATAAGCACCCTATGACTAGATTTATTTTAGATTAGTGATAAAGATTTGACCTTTTGGTCTTAAAATAGATATGAAATCCACTTTACAAATTTAGATTATAGATTTAGCTTTATGGATATACAGTTGGTTTTTATTACAAACCATTAGACTATTTTAAAGTGGATTTTCTTCAGAATGAGCATACAGATTTAATGGAAGCAGTATTTAGCATCGAGAAGGGTACGTTACTACGGTTTCATACCCCAGAACTATGTGCCAACATAGGATTTACATTATTCCCACTTCTACGTGGATGATAGATATATGA
>NC_061117.1:133474188-133486888 GCF_002878395.1 Capsicum annuum
GAATCATCTAGCTGAGAATCCAGTTGATGAAGAATATGAGCCACTGCAAACTTATTTCCCAAATGAAGAGGTATTGTTTATAGGATAATACATTGACAAAATATACCCGAGCTAGAGATCATTCTTCGATGGGGCGGTTAACTTCAAGGGTTCAAGAATTGGGGCAGTCTTAATATCAGAAACTGGTCAACATTATCCGGGTACCGCCAAAGTATGCTTCCTTTGCACCAATAATTTGGCTAAATACAAGGCTTGTATTCTCGATTTCAGACTAGCTATTGATATAAAAGTTTGGGAGCTACTAGTCATTGGATATTCTGATCTATTAGTTCACCAGGTTCAGGGTGAATGGGTCGTAAAGAACCCTAAAATTGTGCCATACATGGAATTGGTATGGGAGTTATGCAGAAGATTCAAGGAAATGGAATTCAAGTATGTTCCTAGAATCAAAAATGATTTCGCCGATACTTTGGCCACTGTATCCTCTATGATTCAACATCCGGATCAAAGTTACATCAATTCAATAGAAATAAGTATGAAGGAGCGACCTGCACATTGTGCACAAGTTGAAGCAAAACCAGACAAAAAGCGATATTACTTCGATATCAAGAGGTATTTAGAAAATGGGGTGTATCCCAAAGATGCAATCGTCAATCAAAAGAAAACAATCCGTCGGATGGACAACAATTTCTTTTTGAATAGGGAAGTCCTTTATAGGAAGACATCAGATTTGGGATTTCTGTGATGTGTAGATTCTATTGAAGCTATGAAATTACTTAAAGAAATTCATGCCAGAGCGTGTGGACCTCATATGAACGGGTTCACTCTAAATAAGAAGGTCTTGAGAGTCGGCTACTTCTGGATGATGATGAAAAGTGACTGTAGCAAGTTTGTACAAAATGCCATAAGTGCCAGATATATGGGGATCTGATCCGGGTTCCTCCACACGAACTTAATGTTATGAGCTTGACCTGGACATTTTTAGCTTGAAGCATGGATATCATCAGCCCGATTGAGCCACCAGCTTCTAATGGACACAAATTCATTTTAGTTGCTATCGATTACTTTAACAAGTGGGTAGAAGCTATCTTATACAAGACGGTAACCAAGAAGGTAGTAGTAGATTTTGTGAAGAACAACTTGATTTACCGATTTGGGATGCCCGAGTCAATCATCACAGACAATGGAGCAAACTTGAATAGTAATCTAATGAAAGAGATATGTGAATAGTTCAAGATCACTCATCAAAACTCAACTGCATATTGCCCTCAAATGAATAGAGCAGTAGAAGCTGCCAATAAGAACGTCAAAGAGATCTTAAGAAAGATAGCTGATAATCATCGATCGTGGCACGACAAGCTGTCTTATGCTTTGTTGGGATATTGTACGATACTCAGAACTTTGAATGGGGCAACTCCTTATACGTTAGTCTATGGGACAGAAGTAGTAATACCCATTGAAGTTGAAATACCATCTTTAAGAATCATCCAAGAAACAGGATTGAGTTATGAAGAATGGGTCCGCGCCCATCATGAACAACTTATAATGATAGATGAAAAGAGAATGAGTGTTGTATGCCATGGAAAATTATATCAACAATGAATGATTCGTGCTTTCAACAAAAGGGTAAGAGCTTACATGTTCGAAGTTGGGAAATTGGTGCTCAAACGCATGTTCCCATACCAAGAAAAGTATAAAAGGGAAGTTCACTCTAAATTGGAAAGGCCCATATGTAGTCTTCAAAGTGTTATCAAGAGGAGCCTTGATTTTTTCTGAAATGGATGGCCAAAGGTGGACCACGCCAATCAATTCTGATGCAGTGAAGAGATACTATGTCTAATGTGGGGTTTTTTTGTTCTTATTTCCTTGTAATTTCTTTTGCATTTGTAATCGTTCTTATGCTTTGTAGTAGCTTTAAAATCCTCTTTCCTTTGATGTATGAACTACGTTTAACTTGAATTCCCAAAAAAGGATACGTAGGTGGCCTATGTCGACTTTGGCCATCTTCTTATAAAATTCTATTCATATTATTTTGAACTACATGATGACCTAAATTCCCAAGGATGGGATATGTAGGCCGCCTTTGTCGGCTTCGGTTATCCTTATAACTATATCTTTGTTCTCTTTTATATTGTAGGAACTACGTTTGACCTAATTCCTGTCCAACGGGATACATAGGTTCCAAAATGGCTCAGTCATATCAACCCAAGAAATGAAAACCGGGGCAAAATTTTTGAGAAGGAATCACAAAAAATTCAAAAAGAAATATCATCTTCTTGCAAGACTAATTAAATTTTGAGAGAGATATCAGTAACTAAGGCAGACATTTTGAGGTAGACCTCAAAATTTCCACCATACTGTACTAAGGAGTTCAAAAAGGACAATAAAGTTTTTTGGCGTAGAAAGAGCAGAGTCAATTTCATGGACCTACACCTACAAAGGATCAATGCCTCAAGCCAAGAATGTTCATTAAAGCTCGTATATGACATGACTTAATTGACGGAGACACTTCCTAATCTTATAAACGGAATTTTCAAAAATTCAATTATTTGCAAAAGTACTTACTTTGAATTAATTTGTGCTATGTTTTTGCCTTACACCCACCAACTCGAGAAGTCGAAGCAGGATCTAAAAGGTGAAAAACACATGAAGAAGATGAGAAACCAATGATGGCGATGACAAAAGCTGAAGACTAAGAAAGTCAACACAGATCAATTTTACCAAAACTAACAATTCTTCTATGGATGCAGGTTATCTTAAAGCCAAGAAAAACCAATAAATGCATCAATTATTCATTATGTTCCTTTGTCTAAAGGAATACAAGAAGGCCAAACATCCCAAAGCTGATAAGAAAGATCCAGGATGGTTAGGAGCTGAAAACAGGTGACTTTCCCAAAACTAACAGGTTTTTTATGATTGCAGGTATCATCAAGCGCGGAAAGCAAAATAATGATTTACGCATATCCCGAGCAAAGTAAAGATGGATGTTTAAAATGGTACATAGAGAAAGTCTAACATGACAGCGGAGTGGTCAAGGTGATATTTTCTACAATCATTACACATTTATTTGTATTCCTCCTTATCTTTGTACTGCACCATATCATGCCGAGAGGGAAATACCAAGAAAGCCATGCAATAAGGGCCATTCTGAAAGGGCCATGCCTAGAGGGTCATACAAAGAGGGCCATGCAGAGAGGGCCATACCATGAGGGTTATGCTAAGAGGGCCATGCCGTGAGGGAATGCCAAGAGGTTCATACCAAAAAGGCCATGCCAAGAAGACCATCCATAAGGGTCGTGTCCTAAAAACTATATTGCTTTCTCTGACTAGTTTTAATGAGATGACAATCCAAGGGCATCTCATAGTGCATATGATGCCCACAATTGATTCAAAGTCTTCTATATACTCTAATCACACAAAGATTAAAAAAGGCTATTGTTAAATGATATTTTGAAGTATTTCCATATATATATTAGTCATGTGAAGACAAAAGAGTCTGGCATGAAGGATATTCGGAAGCATTCATATCTCATCAAATCATGCAAAGGCAAAGTAGTTTGGCATTGAGAGATATTCATCGACATTAAGTGCATCAATCACCAATGATTTTACGACATTCACTATTGGATCTCAAGAAACATAAGGTACAAAGGATGTTTATAAGTCGCTATCCAAAAACATACGGCGTACTAGATTTTTTGAGAATTGGCAATCTGAGGGTTATCTATATGTCACATTATTTGAAATAAGATAGTGTGCAAGATTATCCATGAATTGACAGGCCATGGGTCATCCGTAAGCCACAAAAAAACCTAACGGATAGTGTTCAAGGTTATGTAAGATCGACAGTTTGAAGGTTATCCATAAGCCACAACTAAATCCTTACCGAAAAATATGCAAGATTATTAAAATTTATAGTTCCACGGGTTCTCTATAAGCCGCGTCATATCCAAGATCGATTATGCATAGGATTACCCAAAAACCACTAATTTGAGAGATATCTATAAGCCATATTGTATCCAAGGTCGAATAATGTGCAGGGGTACCTAAAAGCTAGCAATTGGAGGGATATTTGTAAGTTATCACTTATCCAAAGTCGGATAATGTATAGGATTACTCATAATATAGCAACTCAAAGGATATCTATAAGTTTCCTTATTTCCAAGATCAAATAATGTGCAAGATTATCCAAAGATTGACAATTCAAGGGAAATCTATAAGTCGTATCGATACAAAAGATGCACAAGACCTAACCTAAGGTCATGTGAAAAATCCTATTATAGATAGCTGAATGGGTTATCATTCCACACACGACAAATATTATATGTGATCAAAAGGGTTGCCACACCAGCATAGGACTATGCAATTTCAGGAACCTCTTTATATAGAGTGTCGTCGGTGCCAAGAGGGCCACCCCACTTTGAAGAAAACTCTCAACCATTAAAACAACTATTTTATCTAACAAAAAATAGTTGTTGTGTCGATTATCGCAAGAATTGCCACCCTCTAAATGGGTACATAAAAGAATGACATCTTTTTCAGGTAGCAACTCATGCGGAGATACGGTAAGAACTAATAAACCCCTTAGTGAATTATGTTTATCACTAACAATTTTATTTGAGATGTGGTTGAGAGAATCCAAGAGAATGAAAATCTTAAATCGAAACCACAGGCGTGGGCGATTCCAAAAAGGATGAAACACAACGTGCAACTTTTTCTTAGCAGCGAACTAGGACATAGTCCGAAGAGGAATATCAAACTCTTCAGACGCGAGCTAAAAGACGACTTCCACCACCATCAAACCACATCCCTTTTATAAGGCATGCGGGTGTTTTGGGATTTTGGTTTCAGTTTCACTTTTGGTGTATTTTTAAACCCACACCAAAAGTAACTTTTCTTTTTCTTTAAATTCAGGTGACGTACACCTGAAGCTTTAGGAATTTTATCCATATAGCTCATATTTACATATGTGAGGGCCCCACATTTTGTAATTGAGCTAATCATAAGCCTTTAGTCCCTAGCTAGATTGTTCGTAGCCCATCTTGAGCCAAAGGCTGTCTTATCATGGAGGACTACCTTTTTCACCGATCGAGTTGAACTATAAGAAGTATGATTCTCCGAGTCTCAGGATATGTAGGCAAAGATCCATGTAGAAAACTCAACTGCATTCCAACCTCTCCCCAATCCTCCTCTTTCCCAGCGTTTCAATTTTACTAAAATTAAAAAATTAGGATAGCTTGTGAATTTATTGAAGTCTGTACTTAAAACCAAGCTTTATGAACTATAAGTGGCCTGAATTCTCATATAACTTGAGATATGTAGGAAACCCGATACTGGATTCGGCCATAACTTCATGAAACTCGCACGAAAATCAACCTCTTTTAGAAGTGAATTTGTGGCTGGACAAAATCAGGAACGTCAAACTCTCTTTGCCTAGGGTTACTTGCATTCACCCTACCCAAAGGGAGGGGAAAGTTGTTGACACCTAATTTTTCCCTCCACAACTAAGTTTAATCCTGAGTTTATTCACTTTTAAATAAAATTACAAATTTTATTATATCCAGATAAAAATTCTTTCAAGTATTTATCTTAGTAATTTGGTCATCTTAAGTAACGATTATATGTTTTCGTATCCATGAATATGAGATTGTGTAATTTCGTTACTTAAATAATTATTTTACAAAAAAAATGATTGAATTTTAATTAAGGGTTATCTTGAAAATTAATTCAAATGGTTAAAATTTTGATTTTAAATATAATTTAATCTAAAAAATAATTTATTTTGAAAAATATTTGTTTGATTTTATCAAATCAAGAAGCTCGGGATTAAACAAGGTGTTAATTTGTATCGTTCAATTTAATTTAGTCAATCTATTAAATTTGGCTATAATTGAATTCAATTTGGCCGTAATTGCAATGCAATTGGCTAATTAATTTTGAGTTTAGTAGAAAGTTAAATAGAATAGGTTAATCCAAATTAGGGTTATTTCGAAATTAATCCCAAAAATATTCAAAATCCTTAAATCCCTTTTCCCTTAAATCAGTCTAAATTTACTTCTTATTAGATAACTGACCCAGGCCCAACACAACCTGCCATTCCATTTCTTAAACCTAGCAGCCCCCTTTATCCTCTTCTTAGTTGGCCACCAACCCCATTAATTCCCAATAAATCAGCCCAACAATAATCTCCAAACCCAACCCACACCATCTTTCTTCAACATCAACAACACGCGCAAAACAACTGGAATATCACTTCAAAAACCAAAAAGGATTTTGAACTATTCTTCACCCATATGCTACCCTCTACTGAATTGACTAAGCGAACACCTAGTCGGGAAAGATAATGAACTTCTTGAGCTAACTTCTTCTTACTATCCTCTACATGAGCAACACTACCCATAGACATCCTACTGAGAGCATCAGATACTACATTAGCCTTTCTCGATTGATATAGAACACTCATGTCGTAGTCTTTCAACAACTCTAACCACTTTCTCTGATGTAGGATCAGGTCTTGTTGAGAAAACAATACTGCAGGCTCTTTTGGTCTGTAAACACATCCAGATATATCCCATGTAAATAATGCCTCCAAATCTTTAAGGCAAACACGACAGCTGTTAACTGAAGATCATAAGTAGGGTAACTTTTTTCATAGGGCTTAAGTTGTCTAGAGGTATAGGCTATGACCTTACCTCGCTGCATCAAAACACACCCCAAACTAACTTCGGAAGCATCACAAAACACAACAAATCCATCTAAACCACCTGGTAAAGTCAAAACTAGGGCTGTAGTAAGTCAAGTCTTCAACTCTTGAAAACTCTTCTCATAAGAATTTGACCACTGAAACTTGACCTTTTTCTGTGTCAATCTGGACATGAGGGATGTAATGGAGAAAAATCCTTCAAAAAACCATCGGTAATATCCTAGAATCAACTCTACTATTCTGACAGAGAGATGGGTTTAGGTCAGTTTCTCACTACTTTAGTCTTTTAAAGATCAACTCTAATGCCATCACCAAAAACTATATGACTAAGGAAAGCTACCGACCTTAGCCAAAATTTACACTTACTGAATTTGGTGAAAAACTGAAGGACTCTGAGTGTTTGTAATACTATTATGAGATGGTCTACATGATTATGTTTACTGTGGGAGTAGACAAGAATATCATAAATGAAGACTATGACGAACATGTCCAAGTACTACTTGAACACGCGGTTCATTAAGTCCATGAAGGCTGCTGGAGCATTGGTAAGACCAAATGACATGACTAAGAATTTAAAGTGACCATATCGAGTTTTGAAAGCTATCTTTGGAATGTCGCATTCTCTGACTTTGAGCTGGTGATAGCCTGATCTGAGGTCTATCTTAAAAAGGTAGTTGACACCCTGAAGTTAGGCAAATAATTCATCGATTCTAGGAAGTAGATACTTGCTCTTGACCGTGACTTTATTTAGCTGATGGTAGTCTATACACATTCAAAGAAAATCTTTTTCGTATGCATGAATAGAATTGGTTACCCCAAGGGGATATATTGGGTTTGATGAATCCCTTCTCTAGGAGATCCTTTAACTATTCCTTTAACTCTTTAAGTTCTGCTGGGACTATTCTGTATGGTGCGATAGAGATAGGATGAGTATCGGGAAGAAGGTCTATTCTGAAGTCAACTTCCCACTCAGAAGGGACTCTAAAAAGATCTTCGGGAAATACATCTGGGAATTCACATACTATTGGAACTGACTCAAGATTAGGGGTCTCTGAACTAGAGTCTTTAACTCGAACAAGATAATAGACACACCCCATAAATATTATTTTTCTTACCGTTAGGTAGAAAACAAGCTGACCTCTAAGTGCTGAAGTACTACCCCTCCACTCAAGGACAAGTTCATTTGAAAACTGAAAATGGACAACTTAATTTTTGTAGTCAGCTAAAGAATAGCATGAATGAAGCCATTTCATGCCGAGAATGACATCAAAATTTATCATCTCTAATTCTACTAAGTCTGCTGATGTGACTTTCTAAGATACCATAACTGGACAGTTCCTGTATACCCATCGGGATATGATAGATTTAGCCACTGAGGTAAAGACTGAGAAGGGCTCTACTAGGATTTCAAGACTGACACCGAATTCAACAGCTATATAAGGAGTTACAAAGGACAAAAAGCTCCTAGATCTAGCAAAGCATAAATATGTAAATAATAAACTTGTAACATTCCAGTGACCACATCAGGAGAACTTTCCTGATCCTTTCGGGAATGAAGTGTATAAAGCCTGTTTGGGTGTTGCCCATTAGTGGCACCGGAAGTGTCACCCTTCTGATTCAGGTAAGCAGACTATACTGAATGACGATTATGCTGACTCTGCAAACCCACCTGAGAACACTCTCTGAGCTTGTGGCTTGGCTTGTCACATCTGAAAGATACATCACTGCCAGCCCTACAGACACCCTGGTGGTTTTCGCCATACTTCTAGCAGAAGGGATTTATTCAGGCACTGCTAATACTAATCTGAGGTTTAGGACCTGGTTCCC
Organism: Capsicum annuum; assembly: GCF_002878395.1. Lineage (NCBI taxonomy): Eukaryota > Viridiplantae > Streptophyta > Magnoliopsida > Solanales > Solanaceae > Capsicum > Capsicum annuum. The sequence goes on from NC_061117.1 coordinate 133,482,719, forward strand.
TATATTTATTACCATCTCTGAATTTTGGCACTGAAGCACTGGCTTAGGATGGAGCTGTAACTAAATATTTCAGGTGGAACTGAGAATGATTTCCAACCTCTGACTTAGGCTGAGCGAAGTTGAAGCTATCTATTCTATCTCTCTTACTCTCACTCGCAGTCACCCCTATAATATCTGTGACTTTCTATACCTGATCAAGGAATTCCCGTGGGTCCTCACCTAACCTAGACCCTGTAAAGGCTAGAGGGTTCATTCAAGTAAAGTCCCAAATTCTAGCTGCAGTAGTATTGTCCACTAGGTTGGTCAAAACGTCAGTTGGGTGTTCATTCTGGGATTTCACAGAATGACCTTGAGTAGTGAAAACTGCTTTGAATTTTGTATGGGAGACATGCTCATCCAGTGGATTTGCCTAAACGGGCAGAGGTGCTAGTTGGTTTCCTGTTCTTTTTCCATTGTTCCTTTTTGGAGGCATATTCTGTAAATGGAAGGGAAATAGAATTATGCTAGGATTTTAACTTAAGCTCATGCTCACTCGCACGATATGAATACTGAAAAAAGGGAATATTTCCTAAAACACCTCATATCCTCTTGTTCATAAGTGTGGCGAGCTACATACCCATGCATAAGACTCCACTTGACATGGCCTTAATACTTTCTAGGACTTTATTGAACCTTAGGCTCTGATACCAATTATGTAATTCCCCAAGTCTGCACCCCGAATGTCACACGGTACTCATAATCCCAAAGAACCATAAGCTAACCCATGACTGGTACCTGCTGCAATCACTGAATAATAATAACTCTATAATACTATAGAAAATAGGATAAATCTTCCATAAGGTTCACAACTCAAATCAAACACTGGATACTGATAAATAAATACTGAAAACAGAACGACTGTCTGAAATAATCTAGTATGAAGAGCCTCTAACTGAACTGTCTGAATATAGAGTTAATGGGACAAGCCCCCAACTAACTTCGACTACTAAAGTACTGATAACTAAAATAATACTCTATCCTTGAACTATGAGGACTCACCACTAAATCTGTTACTAATAATCTGGGATGCTAGGTACGATCAAAAGCCCATACGTCTAAACCTATGATATAAGACATCATAGTGCAAGATAAAGGTATGTTGCAGTACTTTGAATGTACAGCTATGCTAGGTAAGGCAAGGCTGAATGCAGGGTTTTATATGCATGAATAGTAACAGGCTGAGAAATCATGAATATAACTGAGTGTGAGTACATATATATCGGAAACTACTGTAAAATACTGATTATGCAATGCTATGTGCATAACTACCTATACTATAACTGAGATCACATTTATTACTGGATGATGAGTTCTCAAAATTGAATGAATGATATCTGAGTTTATTGATACTGTATTATTGTTAACTGAGTGACTATTTTTGATAGTCCTAATTCTATAGAACTGAACTGAGTTCTAAACTGAGTTGGGTGATTGTATCTGACAACCCTGATTTTGATACTGAACTGAGGTTTTATACTAAGTCTAAAACTAAAATAGAAACTACGAAAGTGTTTATCTAATCGACATACCCCAATTATTAATTGAGTTGGGTTCCAACCTGTGACCCCAGTTGAAAGGATGTTAGCACCTTGCCAAGGGATACTAACAATGGTTATGAGTTAACCCTCTCTGTAAAGAAGCCCTTTCATCAACCCTCACTGGTAGGAAAATTCTTACGAGATGTATCAACCCTAGACTGGCAGGAAGATATCTTAACCTACACTGGCTATGTAGTTCTATAACGTAGGGGCTACTACTAAGAGTCAAGCCCTTTTTACTGATAGGAATGCCCCCATCCTTGGGTTCGATCAGTCCTAATTCCTACTCTTAACTGAATAGACACTGAACTGATTTCTAGACTATACTAGGTTTAACTGAACTATTACTGATCGTGCTGTCTAACTGAACTGGACTGAGTTCCCTAAATTCTGGTAACTGACTGCATATACTAAATTCTATTACTGATTGAGTACTACTATATGTGATATAACTAAGACTATTCCAAAACTACTGTAAATATAGGTAGCAGCTAGATTATCGGGTATTAGATACCCCCTGGACTTGATAGTGTAGATAGTAAAAACATAGCATAATCTTGAAGACATGATAACTAGTCACTTTGTCACAATTCATTCATTGAGGCATTTTAGCAAACACTTGCAAGGCATAAACTTGCACACATACTATTCTGTCATTATTCACTATTTAACTCTCAAGAACATTATATCAAATACTTGGGTGCATAGTTTATGCACATAATACTAGTCAGCATGCAAGAATCACGATCACAATTCCAAACTCACAAATTCAAGGGTTTCCAATATGAAACTACATAAAACTACACACATGCTATTTAATTCACATGAATTTTGTAATTAATCATGGATTAGAAGCTAAATAAAATCATAATCATGAATACAATTTAACTCAAATGGAATTCATGAATGAAACTATCTTAAAATTTTAAAAGAGGTTATTGAACTCCAAGGGTATAAGGAAACCCTTGGATGAACACCAAACATACATTGGTAAGTAAATTCGTAAAGATTAATGGTGTGTTCTTGAAGATTGGTCCTAAAATTTGAATGCCCTAGGGTTTGTTCTTGAGTAAATTTGAGAAAGAAAGATAGATTTTACCTTTAGAGTAGGTTAATCTCATATTTTTGGATCTGATTAAGGGTGGAAAAATGACCCAAATATCTCTCTGGACACGGAGTTTTAATGACTGAAAACATGCCCAGTGAGGCAATGAGCAATGTGCCGCATCGATGGCATCAACACAATGACCAATGCATTATTTTAAGTTCATGTTAGTTCACTATAATTGCACTAAAAGCTCGGGAAAAATTATTCGTCGACGTGATGGGTGATGCGACGCATTGAGATTGGGATGAACCACTATTTTTGCCACTTGAATATGATTCAAACGAGGTCCAAAAAATCTAAAACTCACCCGAAGTAACCTATTGATATACCTGATCATCATTCAATCCAAGTATCAACATTTTAAGGTCATAAGGGTCATAAAATAAGGTCTCCAAATTATGAAGGCTAAAATTATTCTAGGTGTAAACACTTAGCTAAAATTTCTAAGTCTAGGACCTCTTTTCAAGCTTTAAAGGACTGAGTTAAGCTTAGAATTTTGTGAAGTCTTACATATACTCAAAAAATTCAAAGGATATTATGATGATAGTGATACTCGACAAGGCCATAGGATATTATGTTGACATTAATACTCGATAAGGCTGGAGAATGATTATAATGATATATCAATACTCGTAAAGGTCAAAGAATATTATGATGATAGAGATACCCGATGAGGCCGAAGGATGATTATGATGATATATTAATACTCGACAAGGCCGTAGGATAGTATGATTGAATATTGATATCTAGCATGGCCGTAAGATATTATGATGATGCATTGATAACTGAAAAATCTAGAGGATGATTATATTAATATGCCTATATGTACATCTATCAGTTTGAGTTTGGTTATGCCATATGTATGGCTATTATATTTACAAATACTTATATGAGATGTGAGTATAGTATTGATATTAGGGATCTCGGTTATAGCCCAAGAGTATAAAATGCTTATAAAGTAGTTTAGTTAATGATTAGTGTTAAATATGGATTAGTGATGACTAGAAATGACTAGTCGATAAATAAAGATTAATTGGTAAATGATGAGTAGTTAATAAATAATATAGTTGTTAAGCAATGATTATTTCATAAATGATGATTAGTAGTTGTATGGTAAATAAATGTTGAATGATGACTAGACGTTATATGATTGCTAGTAACTAAATGAATTAGTTAATAAGAGTTGGTTAGCTAATAAGTGGTGACTAGAGAGTGTCGAGGATAAGTTTGTTAAATAATGGTAACATTGTGGAATATGGGTACATTGTCAAATATTGATAAATTGTGAAACATTGGTAAATGATATATTACTGACAATTGTGGAATAGTGGTTAGATAGCGATGAAAGTTAGTTATAATATTGATAGATTTCTTTACTCTTGAGTGTACTATTCAGTCGTATGGGAGGCTATGATGAGTTCTTTTATTTTCTACACCTAGTGGCTTATGTGAGCCAATTTTATAGTTATGTTTGCTTATGTTGAT
>NC_061117.1:133489888-133566259 GCF_002878395.1 Capsicum annuum
GAAAGCAAAACTAAGTAAGAAAGAAAGAAGACGAGAATGAAGTAAATACATCCCTGAAACCTACTAAAATCATTACAAGAGCTTCTAATGCAATAGAAGTACAAAGTGAAATATGAATATATATATATATATATATATATATATATATATATATATATATATATAAGTCATCTCTAAACTGCAAGAAAGATATTAGCCTAGCAATAAGTGGGAGAGCAGGAACACTCTGGACGTCAGGAGCTTACCACTAACCCCCAATCCATGGCTGTTATGCATGATGCACACATCAATGATGAGAACTCATACTTTGATATGCAAGATGTAGAAGTGTTGTATGATTACTAAATATGTGGTACTCCATAAGCACCAACCGACTGAGCTCTGAAGATAATATAAGTATAAACAACATGAAAAACAGGAATATAAGCCACAAGAAACTATTCAGGTAACGTAACATAATGATGCTAATGGAAAAGTAAATGTAAAATTACTGATGTTTAAGTAATAAAGGACGAAGCATGGTTCAACAAGTGACTAGTTTATATATGATAGTATAGTGAAAAAAGAGATACACAATATATAATAGTAGTAGGAAGGTGTATGTGAGTAACCAAATACGAAGGTGCAACTCCAAGGGAGCAAATCTAACATCATTAGAATCATTAGCCCCCAACAATAATGTAATCGTCTAGCTCGAACAGCCATTAACCCTAATTTGGCCGCCATAAGCTTAGAGATTCACTAGGAAACACTCAAAAAACAATGATCATAATTTGTACCATATCCCTCCATAAGACCGATAGATACAGGCTCCAAACAATTATATTGGTGATAGGCACTGCATAGGAACGAATGAATGCAATATAAACCAATAATACTAAATCAACTAACTGCCATTCCATACGAAGTATATACACCTCCTCCAGCTTTGTAGCTTACATAGTCAAGACCTACGAAGACTATACTTCTCCAGTATCATGAATCATCAAACAAAAGAGCCCATAGGGGACTTAGGATATCTATATATAATGCCTTGTTCGGAACTAGCACTTTCTGTAACCATCATGACAAATCTTCTCCATCTAGTACCATAGAGATATATAAAGTATAATAAGAAATGCTGGACATGAACCATAACTGAATAAGTGTATATTAGTAAATCCATTGCTCGAGATCAAATCTAGGACTAAAGAAGTATAGCAATGTAGAAAGGGACAAAAACTCCCTCGACCGAAGTGAATAAATAGTGGTAAAAGAGAGTGTATCGACAATGGACAGAATTCAACCTTACCCTAATTTTCAAAGTAACGTGTTTAGTTTAAGATGTCATAATAAAAAATAAGAGTTGTACGACATCCATTTTTAAAGAATCAATTTTAAGGATAGGAAAGATGGAAATAAATCCCCTTTTCCAAAGAAGTAGTAAAACAAGGTTTTATTTAGAAGCGTACCATTAAATAAGCATAAATGTGCCTAAATGTATGTATGCCATCACCAGTATCCAAACAATATAACCATAAGTGTCTACACATCTTTAACTATAACCACGTCATTTCTAAGGATAAAGTACTAATCTGGTGTCCAATTAGTATATTAGTATATTAACCACGACCTTAGGAACAACGATATATATATATATATACATACATATATATATATAAAACATATGCCAATACCATAATTCGGAAAACTAATGTAAATAAGGCCATAAAGCTACTAAAGGGATCTAACTGAGGAAATATCATATAGTTCACTAAGTATTATGGTAATTCTTATACTAAATGGGTAATTTATGTCAATATATGGTCAACCAAGTTCATAATCCAGTGTAATAGACTCCTACCACCGTAACTAGTATTCTAGGCTAAGGATCTGGCTACTTTTCTATTCTAAATTCTCTAAATAGGTCGTCATAATACAACAAAGTATAAACCTATCCTCCAATCCCTACCTATCCTATGATCTATACAATACACAATCTCATAGATAAAAGTAGACCAAAGGCTACCTCAAAGCCGACTCGAAATCTCAAACCATCCATAAAATGCTTGTCTTTGTCTCACAATCTAAAAAATATTACCATATCAAAATCATTATCTACTCAACAACATGAGAAAAATGATACCTATGTTGCTAAATAGTACTTTGGGTAAAAAATCGGATCTAAAATGGGTCATGGGACCTAAGTATGAAATACCAAAATTGGACCCATCAATAACTCCCTCTTGACTCAAGGAACTTGTGCCCAAAATTTAAGCACAATTGAAGCTCAATAGCTCACCAAATCAACTCCAACACATAGAGAAATCAAGAAACTTAATGGAGGATATTAATAGGAAGAAATATTGGACTTACGAGATTTGGACAAGGTGAAGACCAACTTGAAATTCCCGTGATCGACCTGACCTTAAATCAATGTTCCCCAACTAATTTTGGAGCTCAAATATTGTTTTTGGAGGTTTATAATGAAGTAAAATAACTTTGGGGTCAAGTGAAAGAAAGCCCAAAAAGGCTGATTTTGGTTGCCATGATGCCGTCGCTTAGGCGCCAAATACATTGCCTAAGCAGACCTTGCCTTTACCAACCTCCATCACCTAGGTGCCTATTTTAACTAAGGTGATATCTCCTAGACACCAATGGGATCTCCTAGTAGGCCAATAACTTGGCCTAGCATTCCATCGCCAAGGTGGTCGCCACGAAGACGCACCAAAAACCAGCCAAATGCCCAAAATTCATTTGTGTACTCCTAGGCCATCCAAAGTCCCGTGGACGCAAAAAAAATAATTCTACCCCATAGAAAACTGTATTTTGGACTCAATGGAATCGACTAAATTCCCAACATTGATCATTTCAGCAAAATGTGGGCCCCACACCCAATGTGCCAATTTAACTAACTTCTGGCCAATAGCCAAAATGAGTTTAAAAGCCTCGAGGCCATGACCAAGGGTCCCCTTAGCCTATAATTGATGTTCTGAAGCTGATAGCACTGTCAAAATTTATATCTATGTCTATTTACTAAGAATTTTTCCCTAGACCAATTTCTTAACAGTTAAAGCCTAAAATAGGGAAATAGGCCAAAAACCTAAACAAACTATTTGAAAACCAAATCGGCAGTTCTGACAAGTCATAAAATACCTACAACTACTATAAAAAGGCTCTAAATGCCAAAAACATATGTAAATTGAGAAAATAACTTAGATGGTCATTACAATATCCACTACTAAAAGAACTTTTATCCATGTAAGTCAATGGATAGAAAGAACCTGAAAGCTTGAAGGGATAAGATATTGGGCCTACTGCCCCAACCAAGACCCCCAAGATATACTCTAAGTCTAACCAATACTTTCAAGGTATTTCACTAAAGGTTTCCCTTTTTCCTTCACATCCGAACTTTACTTCCAAAACCTACAAACTCATCCTCAACAACCAGCTGGTTTCCAACTAAAATGAGCGCAATTGAAGCATGTAAACCCCAACCACAACATGTTAAAATCACAACGAAATAAGCACAAGTAAGTAAATACTCAACTAGGCTAAAGACAACCTAAGGCATAGATCACACAGTCAAATCCGTAATCCAAATGTAACATTCTCTTTCCTTTCAAACCTATTATCTACTCTAAACTACAGAGAATTCATCCAGCATCATCTGAGCCTTGGTTGCGTAATTACACCATACCAACCTTGAATGATTGAATATGATCTACCAAAGATCCACACGGACTAACATAAGAACAAACCCATAAGTCTTTTCCTGGATTTCCAAATGATAGTGATCAATGTCTATGATCTTTACTAATCCACTAATTGGTCTGAATGACCATCAAAACTAATAATCACGAGTCTGAAGAACAATCTCTTTAAACTAAATAATCCACTCCAGATGCCCCACCGACTATAGGTAAAACTGTGCTAAGCCCAACTAGAATACTCTTTTTCCACTGAACATACATACAAAGTTTCTAACGAAGGCTGAGAATCAAGGCTCAAAGCAGTGGAAATCAATACCATGGGCCAATAAAGTATCCTCTGAGCATCCATCAAGTACAATGTACCTAAACCAAAGAAAATTAAACCAGTAGGTAATGAGTAGGCCTAGTCAACCTATCGATGAATGCTCAATTAAATCAAACTTCAAAATGGGGCTTCAACCAAGTTACAAAATCTACAACTATAATCTCAACACTGTAGCCAAACTTGTCAATCTTAACTATCTAAATTGATTTTGTTGACGAGTAAGTGTATATGTACTAAAATCTATCATAACTTTCAATCTATCATCAAAAAGGGACAAAAATCACAATTGAAGCCAATAAGTCTTTACAAAGGTCAAATACCCAAACAAATCTTATTATTAAAATCAAACATATATCCAACATTTCTCGTAAGAATTGAAATTGACATATTATCGAAGAACATAGTCACAACTATGGAGAACATAGGCTAAAGATACGAGAAAATAAATCCACATCTGCTGAGGGAATAACAAAAAATCACCAATGCTGCAAGCAGTACTAATGGTAGTCATATCTCGAGCAATTCATAAAAATATGATCTTAGCCTAAACCTAGTCAAGCTAATACTCAATCTATGGCAATGAATACTCACTCCAAAAGATACCCACTTTGGTTATCGACAAATGATACCCAAAAATATACCACTAAGTAGAAGAATACCGTGAGGTCATACAAGGCCAAGAAAATATCAAATTGAGATTTTTTAAAAAATTCACCATTTTAGACTAACCTTAACTCAACTGAATTATAAATCACTGTGCAGAAAGAATGGAGTAACAACTCAACATCAACACCAATATTAAGATTACCACAAAGAAACAGACAAAATTAATCAGAACAATAAACCTCCAAATGATTATAATGGGACCGGGATATAGAAAAGATCACCAATGCAAAATCCAAATCGAAACAACTAAAGGATAAAACTTCATTCATTTTCATACTCCACTTAATAATTAACCTTTCTAACAAAAAAAGAAAGAAACCAACCGTGGTAGTTTAGTCAAATCCAAACGGACAAGAATTACAAAGAAGGAGATTCTAATTAGATAAGCTAGTTTAGCCGTCTATCAAGTCAGAATCAGTAAATGCCAAAACAATGAAAATAATAACAATGGTGTAAGGGCAAGTGGGACTAAAATGAAAAACGATAACCAATACCACTTTAGTACCATAACGAAGCCAATACCAAACTAAAGGGAGTTTAACCCAAATACTGCACCCTAATTAAATCACAACATTAATCCATCCAATCCACTACTAAGAGAAATCATCCTCGGGAGGTAGTCAAACATGTATAAATCTACACAAAATCTTATGACAATCCATACATTAATATCAGGCATGTAAATACTAATAGGTACAAAAACACCAACTCAATTCAAATAGACATCAAAGATAGTAAATCGAAATTGTACCTATTCTATGGAATCTAAAGTAAGTCCCTAACCTACCCAAAGAAGTACAAATCCAAATGCATCTAAACCCAGATTGAGCATCTGAATAATTAACTAAAGTACTAAGGACATCATCTTTAGTCAAAGGTTCCATAACTCTAAAAGATGGATCTGGCTGACTGATTGCTCAATGATCCCATATTGGGGATACTCACACTGGTTTCCCCATAATGTAAGAAACCCCTGAAGCTCTATCATGGCAAGAAACATGAGTTAGCCTTAACTGGATAACCAATTAACACTTGGGGCACTCACTAGACCAATGATAAATCTCACCATAGTCAAAATATACCTATGGAAATCTTTGTTATACTGTACTGTTGACCTAGCATGGTCGCCATGGCTTGAAAACCTAGACCAAATACCCAGAATGTTTGACTAGTAATCTATCCACTATGACTACTATGACCTACTTGAGAATCACCCATAACTTGAGGTGCAACCTATACTGACCTAATAGGCTGCAACTGATGTTGACCTTTACTAGGAGGGTACCTATTCTTAGATAGAATACTACTATCACTAAATTGCTGACATGGCCTCTTACTCCCACCTCTATATATCTCAATACATGCCATTTTCGTAGCCTTGTCATGATCAACATCCTGAAGGAAAGTAGACCCAACTATTGTTATATGCTCTAATGTGAAGCAAATGGTAAAGCTAACCCTCTTATAAATCCCTACACCAACACATTCTCTATAGGAAATAATGTGGGAGTATGTCTGGTCCACTCAAGAAAACTGATCTCGTACTATAAAATTGATAAACAACTCTGTTAAACACTAAAAAAACCAACTCTAGTCTAAGAACCACTTAATATATCGGGGCCCACTACTAACTATGAATTATCCACAGAAAAGCTTAAAATCCTAACATGAAATCCTAAAAAGTTGAGGCAATCACAAACTCTATCAGAGTCCTAGTTGCACCTAAACCCTTTGGTAAATATTGAACATCCTTGATATGAATATCTAACTCCCTAGCAGATGTTGAGATAAAATCCTAGTAATATGTGTAGAAATCCCATCTGTATCTATCGACAACCTCGAGCTATTCAACTAGGAATGAGTGGAGTCAAAAGATGTACTTAGAGTTTTATAGAAGTATGGACATATAATAAGGATTCAAGAATAAAATTTCCTGAAAATGCCTTATAACCTCCTGAAGATAGGATATAGACGTCTGTATACCAATTTGTAGGAAATTACAGGCACTTAGCTTTTGTACCAACAACACTAATAAAACTATTCTCGGATACCAATTTTTCACAACCCAATTTTGCAGCTCATGATTGTACCTACATAACCCACCAGTAGGTAAGCTAAACCATAGTTTAGAACAACTAATAACGAATTAATAAGAAAAAAAACAAAACTAAGTAAAAGAGAAAGAAGGCAAGAAGGAAATAAATGCATACCTAAAACTGGGTGAAGATAGTACAAGAGTTTCTAATGCAACATAAGTACAAAATTAAATACAAGATAAATATATACACATCATCTTTGAAATACAAGATAGGGATCAGTCTAATAAGAAGGAAAGCAAGAACACTTTAGATGTCAGGAGCTCACTACTAACCTTTAATTCATGGTTTCTCCTCACTGATTTGGATGATGCACACATCAACAACTAGAACTCATACTATGATCTATAGGATATAGAAGTGTTTTACGTGTACCAAACACGTGGTACTTAGTAGGCACCGACCAACTTAGATCCAAAGATAATACAAGTACAAACAACATGTAAAGCTATAATATAAGACACATGCAACTATTCTGGCAATGTAAAATAATGATGCTAACAGAAAAGTGAATGTAAACTAGCATATGTTTTAGTAATAAAGGACAAAGCCTAATTCCACAAGTAACAAGTCTATATAACGATAGTACAGTGAAGAAAGAGATATACAATATATAATAGTAGTAGAAAGGAGATAATATACAAAGAGTATCCAAAGAAGAATATATATAAACAATATCACACTATACGAGTAACCAAATATGAAGGTGCAACTCTGAGGAAGTTAATCTAACATCATTTGAAACATACCAATAATCTCAGGTACTAGTCCATAACCAGCCTGCCACAAACCATAGCATAACAACCAATAATAATGTAACTGCCTAGCTCATATAATGAATAACCCCCATCGAGTCCCTATAAGCCCAAAGAGACACAAGCAAACACTCAACATACAACAATCATAACTTGTACCTATACCAGACCCCATACGACCAATAGATATAGGTGTAAAATAATTATAATATTAATAGGCAATGCATAAGAATGAATGGATATAATGTAAACCAATAATACCAAATTAACTGAATGCTAATCTATAGAAAGTGTATACAACTCCACCTCAATAGATCACAGCGACAAGACCTACATCGACTATCCTTCTATGGTATCATGGATCATCAGAGGAAGAGGCCCATAAGGTACTCAAGATATCAGTATACACTATCTGGTCATGAATTAAAACTTCTAATAACCATCATGAACAATCTACTCTATTTAGTAGCAGAGAGATATATAAAGTATAATAAGAAATGTTAAAATTAAATAAGTTTAAATCCATAAATCCATTACCAAAGTCAAATTTGGGACTAAAACATTATAGTAATGTATAAAGGGTTGAAATTTCCCTCGACCGAAGTGAATAAGTAGTGATAAAAAAGAGTGGATTAATAATGGACTAGATCAACCTCGGTCTAATTTTCCAAGGTAATATGTTTAGTTTAAGATTTCACAAATCAATAATAAGGTGGTACGACTTTCATTTTCAAAGAATTAATTTTAAAGTTAAGAAGATGGGAATAAATTCCTTTTTAGAAAATATGAGTAAAAGTAAGGTTTGAACTAGAACCAAACCACCAAATAAGTATAAATGCATCTAAATGTATGTATGCCATCTCCAGTATCCAAATAATACAATTGTAAGTGTCTATGCATCCATAACTATAACCAAGTACCTTATAAGGATAAAGTATTAAATTGATATCTAAGTGTCATACTAACCATGGCCTAGTTCCTAATAATGTATATATATATATATATAAAATCATATACCAACATCGTATTTCAGGAAATTATGGTAAATAAAGGAATAAAGCCACTAGAGGTATCTAATTAGGGAAATACTATCCAATTCACTAAGTAATATGTTAATTCTTATAATAATAGGGTCATTCGTATCAATATATGGTTAACCAATACCATAATATGATGTAATATGCTCCAACCACCGTAACGAGTATTCTAGGCTAAGGTACAAATCATTTTTACATTCTAAATACTCTAAATAGGTCAAGTCAAGATATTACAAGGTATAAATCTTTCCTATAATCCCTACCTAGCAACTGATATATAATACACAATCTCATAGAGAAAAGTAGACCGATGCCTACCTCAAAGCTGAACTTCAATCTCAAACTGTCTACAAAATGCTCATCTTTGTCTCAAATCTTAAAAATGATGTTGTACTATAAAAATTATAAACTACACATTAATAGGAACAAAATGATACTCATAGTTTTAAATAAAAGTTTATGTCAAAAATAGGATCTAAAACTGACCCGTGGGACCCATGTATTAGATCACAATATCGGACCTATTAAAAGGTCCCTTATGTCAGAAGGAACTTGTGCCCAAAACTTGAGCATAATTCAAGATCAATAAATCACTCAAATCAACCCCAACACTTAGAGAAATGAAGAATTTCAATGGAGGAAATTAAGAGGAATAAGTCTGGGAACTTACAAGATTTAGAGGAGGTGAAGACCACCTTGAAGTTCTCGTGATTGAACCATCCTTAAAACAATTTTCCCCAACTAAATTTGGAGCTCAAATCGTATTTTTAAAGTTTTTGAGTGGAGGAAATGGATTTGGGGTCAAGGTGAGAAATCCTAAAAAGGATGATTTAGGTCGCCTAGGTGACCAATTGGTCTTTATGGCTCTATCGTCTAGGCGCCAAATGTATCTCTCAATCGGTACTTTCCTTGCCAACCTTTATCGCCTAGGCAACCATTTGGTCCCCAAGATGACATCACCTGGGCGCCAATTGGATTTCCTAGGCATCTAATGTCCAAACATAGTATGCAATCAAGGGCCATATTTGGTTGCCAAGCCATCCTCTCCTGGTGCCAAGGTGGTCATCAAGGATATGCATGAAAAACCATCCAAAAGCCCAAACTTCATTTGGGTGCTCTAGGCCCATCCAAAGTTCCTTGGACGTAAGAGAATAATTCTACCACAACAAAAATGGCATTCTAAACTAAATGGAATTGAAGAAATTACCAATGGATATTGTTTAGGAAAAATATGGGCCCTAAACCTAGTGTGCCAATTTAACCAACTTCCTACCATTATCCTTAATGAGTTTGGAAGCCTTGTAACCCGGACCAATGGTCCTTCTAGCATAAAATCATTGTTTCAGAGATGATAACACTGTTAGAATTTTCATTTGAGTTTGTTTAATAGGAGTTTTGATATGAGACAAGTTTTTTCATAGTTAAAGATCCAAAATAAGAAAATAATCCTAAAACCCAAACAAACTATCCAAAAATCAAACCGACAGTTTAGACAAGTCATAAATGACCTGTAGCCACTATGTGAAGGCTTGAAATACCGATAATTTCAATAAGTCATAAATGAACTGGAGGGTTAATACACTGTGACAAGTAGATTTTCAGTTTGTTATTCGTTTCATTCAATTTCATTTGTTACTATTATAAAAGCACGAATAAGTTGAACGTTTAAAAGAATTTAAAAATATTAATTGACTTACTTTAACAGTATCTAAATATGTTAAATTTTGATATTTAGTTATCTCACCTATTTATTGTTTTAACATTATTATTATAATAATAGACCAGTGATATTCATGCAACAACATACATATAGATTAGTTATATTAAATGTGTGAATACCGTTAGAAATGTGATTCAAACATTTTGCGCTTTTTTAAAACACTCGCAATAGATATAGTATTTTTCCCCCCTTTTTACTCCAATTATTATAATATTATACTCATAATATTGAATATAATTAATATATACAAAGTATAAATGGGAAAGATTTTAATAACAAATGAATTTCTAAGTTTCTGGGAAGTTTTTTTTCTCGATAAATGTTAACTACTAAATTTTTCCTTATTTGACAACAACAACAACAACAAACCCTGCAGATTCCCACATCGTGGGGTCTGGGGAAGGTAGAGTGTATGCAGATCATACCGTTACCTCTAACGAAGTAGGGAGACTGTTTTCGATAGACCCCTGGCTCAAGATAAAGGACAGTTTATAAAAAAATCAAAATCATGGAACACGATAAAAAACATAGATACTCCATCCACAAAAATATGCAACTCTGCTAAACAAAAGACACCCAAGCCCTCCTACCTGCTGACTATGACTTATCCACCCTCCTTAACCCTCTATCGTATTGTTTTTCCTCCATACCTTCCTATTCAGGGTCATGTCCTCAGTCAACTATAACTGCTCCATGTCACGTCTAATCACTTCCCTCCAGTATTTCTTAGGTCTACCCCTACCTCTCTTGAAACCATCCAAGGCCAACCTCTCATACCTTTGAACTGGGGCATTCGTGCCCTTCCTCATCACATGGACAAACCTCCTCAACCTCACTTCTCATATTTTATCCTCCACCGACATCACTCCCACCTTCTCTCAAATAATTTTATTCCTAATCCTGTCAGCCCTAGTAAAACCACACATCCAACGCAACATCCTTATTTCCGCCAACTTTAGTTTTTGGATATGAGAATTCTTAACCGGCCAACACACAACTCCATACAACATAGTCGGCCTGACTGCAACTCTATAGAATTTTGCCTTCATCTTGGGGGCACCTTCTTAGAGCATAAAAGTCCCAAAGCGAGCCTCCATTTCATCCAACCTACCCCAATACGGTGAGAGAAATCCTCATCTATCTCTCCATTCCCCTAAATCGTCGACCCAAGATACGTAAAACTATCCCTCTTGCAAACCGTCTGGGAATCCAACTTCACTATAACCTCGTCCTCTTGCCTCGAGTCACTAAACTTGAACTCTAAGTACTTTGTCTTGGTCCTACTTAATTGGAAACCTTTAGACTCTAGGGTTTGTTTCCAAACCTCTAAATTATTAGTAACACCTTATTGGGACTCATCAATCAAAACTATATCACCCGCAAAAAGCATACACCAAGGCACCTCTCTTTGTATACTCCGCGTCAACACATCTATCACCAAAGTGAATAAAAAAGGGCTAAGAGTTAATCCCTAGTGTAACCCGATCAAGAATGGGAAATGTTCAGAATCTCCTCCCACTACCCTTACCCTAGTCGTCGCTCCTTTATACATGTCCTTAACTGTACAAATGTATGTCACAGGGACCCCCCTCGCCTCTAAGAATCTCTAAAAAACCTCCCTAGGGACCTTGTCATATGCCTTTTCCAAGTCAATAAACACCATGTGAAAATCCCTCTTCCTCTCTCTATACTACTCTACCAATCTCCGCACGAGGTGAATTGGCTCAGTCGTGGAGTGACTAGGCATAAACCCAAATTGATTCTCAGAAATAGACACAATCTGCCTCAGCCTCCGCTCCACTACTCTCTCCCAAATCTTTATCATGTGACTCAATAACTTAATACCTCGGTAGTTGTTGCAACTCTAAATGTCACCCTTGTTCTTATATAAAGGAATCATCGTGCTCCATCTCCACGCCCTGAGCATCTTTGTGGACATGAAAATGTTGTTGAACAAGTTGGTCAGCCACCTTAACCCTGCCCCACCAGAAAACTTCCAAAAATCCATTGAGATCTCATCGGGCCCCGTCACCCTGCCCCTTCGCATCTTACGGACAGCCTCTCTTACCTTCTCAACCTTAAAATACCGACAATAGCTAAAATTGCGACGCTCCTTAGAGCGCTCCAACTCCCCTAACATAACACTTCTGTCCCCCTCCTCATTCAAGAGCCTACGAAAATAAAACTGCCATCTTTCCTTAATGAGGACGTCCTCCAACAATACTCTACCATCCTCCCCCTTAATACACTTTACTTGGTCCAGATCCCTACCCTTCCGCTCCCTAGCCTTGGCCAGCCTAAACAATCTTTTCTCCCCACCTTTCTCTTCTAACCACTTATACAAACTCTTAAAGGCTATTGTCTTAGCAGCCGTAACTGCTACCTTAGCCTCCTTCTTAGCAAACTTGTACTTCTCCCTGCTTACCCACTTCTCCTCGTCATCCTTACTCTCAACTAGCTTAGCATAAGCCGCCTTCTTTGTCTCTACCTTCTTCTTAACATCTTTATTCCACCACCAATCCCCCCGATACCTGCCAGACCAGCCCGTTGAGACACCCAACACCTCTCTAGCAAACTTTTTGACACAACCCGTAGCCCTATCCCACATACTATCCATATCCCCACTACACTCCCAAACCCCCATCCACTCTAAATTTGCCCCTATCTCCAAAGCACTAACTGGAGTCAAGGCACCCCACCTAACTTTAGGCCGAACCTTCCCACCCCGCCTCATCTTGCCCTTCTTGATAACTAAGTGAATCACCAAGATTCTATGTTGGGTCACTAGATTCTCACTCGAGATAACCTTATAATCCTTACATAAAGTTCTATCCCCCTTCCTAAGCAACAAAAAGTCAATTTGGGTGCTGGCTAAACTACTACAAAAGTAACTAGATGCTCCTCTTCCTTTGGGAAGTTGGAATTCACTACTACCAACCCAAAGGCCCTCGTAAAATCCAAAAGAGCAGCTCCCTCATTATTCCTAACGCCGAACCCAAAGCCTCCATACACGTCATCATACCCTAATGGCAATGACCCGATGTGCCTATTAAAATCCCCTCCTATGAAAATCTACTCCAAACTAGGCACGCCACTAACTACCTCGTCCAAAACCTCCCAAAATTTTTTCTTCTTCTCCGGTCTCAGGCCCACTTATAGTGCATACGCACTACAGATGTTCAAAGTAAACCCCCCAAAGACTAACTTGATAGTCATCACCCTATCATTAACTATTTTAACCTCCACTACCTACTCTCTAAGCTCCTCGTCCACTAGCATACCTATGCGATTCCTATGCCTCTCACTACCTGAGTACTACAACTGATACCCATCCACATCTCGAGCCTTAGAACCTACCCACTTGGTCTCCTGAACACACACAATATTAATCCTTCTCTTCCTAAAAATCTTAACCAGCTCTATTGACTTCCCCTACAGGGTCCCTATGTTCCACGAACCTATCCTCAACCTATCAACATTCTTATCCCCTCCGTTAATACCTCGTACTCCACAACTCGGACCTAACCCAATACCAGCTCCCAACCCTAGCCCCAGCCCCCAAGGATATGACCTTATACCATAATGAGTCACCCAAGCCACTACTCACAAAAGACACAATGAAGGCAAAAAGCAGCTATACTATAGAAGACACACTCACAGCACAAAACGTAAACAAGCAGTCAAGACTAACAGATGCAATAGACGAAATAGCCAGCTTGTAAATTCTTCCTTATTTGAGTTATGTTAAAATTCTAGGATTTAAATCAATGTAAATTTTACATTAAAATTGATTATATATGTAAAATAGTAGAATCCTATGCAATTTTTGAATTTAATATTTTATAGTAAAATTTTAAAATATTTACAAATTTACATAAGACTTTGTGGGTCTTTTTTAACAAGGAATCAAATTAGAATTAACAAGGAAATTATGATGCCAAATATTATATTATATATATTTATGCTCATGTTTCACGACCCGATTTCATGAGTCATGATGGAACCTACTTAAATCAGCCAGTAGGTAAGTTAAACCATAGCCCAGATTGAGAAGTAATAGGCTAGTTGGTGGAAAGTAAGGTAAATACCAAATTTAATAAAGTAATTAGATTACAAGCCATAAGATATAAGGGTGATAAAACAACTTAAGATAAATAAGAAAAAATAGTAGAAATATCCTAAGACCTAGTAAGGTTGCAAGAGTTTCTACCAAAAGAATACGAGTACTATGAGTATCAAATGTACAATAATCTCAAATAAAAAGACCATCTAAAATAGAAGAAGGAGAAAAAATCAGCTTTAGCTCTGAAATCTCACCCTATCTCTAAACTCTGACTAACACTAGTATAAATGTCAATGGCGACAACTAGTACTCAGTTCTTCATAAGAAAAGAGTGTAGAAGTGTATTATGAGTATCAAAGAAACGGGTACTTAGTAGGAATCATCAGTCGGCTGAGCTAAATCATAATATAAGTACAATAATATGCAAGATAATAACTAAAGCCAGGGTAAAAAGGAAAACCTGGAATGGAAACCTGGAATGGTGCTCCAAATAATGAAAGTAATAACCTAGTAAATAATGTTAAAGAGAACATATCTAACTAAAGCCTAACTGGGCTCCCATAAGCCTAAAAGGTGTAAAGAAACAAATAACCCAACTCGGTCCCCATAATCCTGATGGATGCAACCAAGAAGGAAATACCGATAGTAATACTCATTAAATATCCAAAACTCAAAACTATAACCGTGGATTCTCTTATACCGTAAACATCAAACTTAAATTGGTTCCATAACCATCCTAAGTATCCCTCAATGTAAGACTTGAACTAAAAATAGTATCATGAGTACGGGACTCAAACCGTAAATAATGTCATCATAGTTGCCGGACTTGAACAAGTCTTAGTATCATAATTATCGAACTCGAACCTATCTTAATATCATAACTGCGGGGCTCGAACTGATCTTAATAAATATAAGGTTCAAGCTTAGTCAAAGTAAGAAAATATATTAATCCTCCTCGAGCTCAAAAATTTAAATAAGATGATGAAAGAAAGCCCCTTAAATCTATTGGGACCAAATTATCATTTTGAATTGAAGTACGATGGAGGGGCCACTCCAAACCTCGAAAGTTCATTGTAAGGCAATTACTACCCCAAGCCTAACTTGGGTTCCAAAATCCCACTACAAGGTTCTTCACAAGTCTCATTAAGTCTTATGATAGAAATTTAACCTAAGGAACGGGTGGTTAAGTCAAGGCCGTCTAAATACGGCTCTCCAACTGACTAAATAATCCAAATTTCATTCAATATACAACCAAGTCATAATTCCCACTCCAAGACTAGCATAATAACACACCTATAACATAATAAAGTTTAATATCATATGAGAGAAAGCCTAGCCTACATGTACGTTGAAGAATGCCCGAT
Source organism: Capsicum annuum (assembly GCF_002878395.1). NCBI lineage: Eukaryota > Viridiplantae > Streptophyta > Magnoliopsida > Solanales > Solanaceae > Capsicum > Capsicum annuum. The sequence goes on from NC_061117.1 coordinate 133,505,607, forward strand.
AAAGTCTGCTAAATTTGAGATTTTCCCTTTTGAGAAGCCTCTGCATGATGCCACGCTATCAAAATAGTGATCTACATATTAATACAAGATTAATACACATATTTTATTTTCATTCTTTGGGTCTAAAATAAAGCCAAAATCCCATGTGGATCTCACTTGCGAGATCACAACTTTAAAACCCTCAACACGTTTATGCTTAACGATCATTTACCCTCAAGAATGAGTAAATTCTGAGCTTAAACGACACTTAATTCAACACATCAAGGAACTAGGGATTTATGATTAAATTAAGAATTAGAGATTTGCAAGGACTACGATGAGGACATGACTTCCCCGATCTCACAACACCCCATGATCACCTCCAATTTCTTACGCCTTATAGGGGTTTTAATGCTTCTTGGACTTGGACAAAATAGGAAAAAATGGGTGAAGGGGAGAATCTAATGCCTCTATAGTTACCACTTAAGAGGTCACTTGACATTTTAAGCGATCGCCACTAAAGCGACCTCTTTTTTAGAAGACAATATGTTGCTTAAGCCATATCTGCTAAAGCGGTCAAGGCTCCGCTAAAGCGATAGGGCAAGGACCAGCTAAAGCAACCATCACTTAAGCAACCAAAGGTCTGATTAAGCATTTGCACAGGATGAGTTGATGCACCAACTGAACTTGGTTCTTGCCAAGTTTCTATTTACTCCTCAGGATTTGTTCGAAATCCCGTGAATGCAAACGAACAATGCTACCCTATCAAATTTGATATTCTGGACTCAACAATGCCACTAAAATTTTCATCTGGTATCATATTGAGAAAATATGGTCCCCACACCTAAGGGCCACTTTTATCAAAATCCATCCAATAGACCAAAATGGGTCTGGAAGCCTTGGAACCAAAACCAAAGGTCCACCTAGACTAAAATCAATTTTGAAGCTAATAAAACTATTAGAATTAGCATATAAGGTTTTTGACTTGAAGTTTACACCTGATAGCCGAAACTTACCAAGTAGAACTACAAAATAGGAAATTGGCTCTAATAAAAATACAAACTACCCGATAATTGAATTGTCAGCTTTAGCAAGTCATAAATGACTTAGGCAGCTATATGAAAGATCTAAATAGCATAAAAGTATGGAAATGCATAAAATTACTTAGAGAGACATTTCAATATCCACTACTAAAATGATTTTTGTCGACAAAAGTAAAAGGTCAGGATGTACTTGAAAGCTCAAATAGGTGGGGATACTGGGCACGCATCTTGGTTATGATCTTCCAAGAAGCCTCTTCTACTGGGAAGTCCCCCCTTCTAAACGTTAACTATTAGAATCTCCCTAGAGCACAACCTCCTGAAATACCTGGATAATATGAGAATTGGTTTCTCCATGAAGGTCAATCTCTCATCCTGGAGATAACGTTACAACAAAGAAACATGAAAAACCGGGTAGAAAGCAACAAATTTTAGGGGCAAGGCCAACTAATACACCTCTCCAACTATGTGAAGTACATCATAAGGCCTAATATATCTGGGGTGGAGCTTGCACTTCCTCCCAAACCTCATCACTTCTCTCATGGGTGGTACTCAAAGAAATACTAGATGTCCAATTCCAAATCTCAAGTCACGAAGTCTATGATCTGCATAAGCCTTAAGCACTTAGATGACCACTTTAAAGAAACCATAGCCCAATATTACTTGAGAGGTTTTAGAGAGAGTTTAGAGCGTGTTTGACCTTAAAGTGTATAATGACTGTCCAAAAGGTGTTATAAGATGTAGGGTCTTGAGGGCTTAGGGTGGGGATTGTCCAAAGTCCCTCCCCCCAAGCTTAAAGTTGTACAAAAACTGCCTTTGGTTATGAGTCAAGCCATTGGTCACCATAACTTATGACTCACACCATTGATTTATCACCAAGACAAAGAATTGGACACCACACACTATTCAACTTACGACTTTCTAGTCCCACTCGTCACTAGACCATACAACTCGTATGATCTAGTTATGACCAACACAGAACACCAAGGGCTTGGACATTGGAAAACATACGACTAGACCCTAACAACTTATCACATGATCAAAAGGCTCGTAAGGATTCTCTCATAACTAGGGAAGAACTTAGACAGTAACATATTGGTTAAATTATGACAAGGGTTACCTGATATGTAACCACACCATACGACTCAGCATCTGAGTTGTAAGAAGGACAAAGATCCTAAATCTCAAGAAATTTGCAAAGGACAAATTCTGAGGAATTTCAATCTCCCATACTTAGGGCCATTCGTCCTCGAATGATGGACAAGGCAACACGAGCACGATTAAACACCAAACATCTCTACTTTTACCTTAAACTAAGTGAAAAAACAAAGATGCCAAGAAAATCAATCTTTCCTTCAACAAAGATAGAAAATAAGGACGTTAGGAAGACAGACATACCTCAAGCACAAATTTTCAGAATAGAGAATAAGAATGGATATTTGAAATTCATGTCCTTCTCGGCTTCCCAAGTAGCTTCCTTAAACTTTTGGTTCCACCATAGAACTTTCACCAAAGCCACATCTTTCATCTGCAATCGATAAACTTTCCAGTCCAAGATCCTTATCGGGACCTTCTCATAGAACAAAGAATAAAAAATACCAATGTTCTTTATGGGAACAACCAATGAAGGATAACCCACGCATTTTCATTACATGGACACATAGAACACCGAGTGAATGGAACTCATGCCAGAGAAAAAATACAACTCATATGCAACATTACCAACCCTTCTCAAAACCAAGTACGAGCCAACATACTGCAGAGTGAGCTTTCCATTCTTCCCAAACTGCATTACTCCCTTCATGGGAGATACCTTCAAGAACACCTAACCTCTAAACTCAAGTTTCAAGTCTCTGCGCCTCACATCTGCATAGGACTTTTGATGACTTTGGGAGGTCTTAAACCTATCTTGGACCACATTCACCTGTTCTATAGCTTAGTGAAATAAATTCAGGCCAAACATCTCCGCTTCACCAACCTCGAACTATCCAATAGGAGATCTATACCTCCTGCTATTCAATGCCTCAAACACAGCCTTACCAATTCTAGAATGGTAACTATTGTTATAAGCAAATTAAATGAGAGGAAAATGGTCGAACCAACTACCACCAAAGTCAAATACATAAGGTCACAACATATCTTCCAAAGTCTGAATAGTTCTTTCTGCTTGCCTATCTGCCTATGGGTGAAAGGCGGTGCTAGGCTCACTTTAGTCCCCAAACCATACTGAAAAAACACTAGAAATACAATAAGAATTGAGTAACTTAATCTAAAATAATTGAGACAGGCGTACCATGCAACTTTATGATTTTCTGAAGGAATAATTTTGCATAATCCTTGACAGAAAAATTAGTCCTCACTAGCAAGTAGTGAGATGACTTGGTCATCCTATCCACGATGACCCAAATGGAGTCTCACTGATTTGGCGATCGCAGAAGGCCGGTAACAAAATCCATATTAATTACCTAGCACTTCCACACCGATTGTTCAATTTCTTGGAGTATCCCACCGGGCCTCATCTTCTCCACCTTCACTTGCTGACACACCGTAACTAAGACACAAACTTAGCTTCATCCCATTTTATGTTATTCCACCAATATATACCCTTGAGATCATGATACATCTTTGATGAACTTAGATGAGTTGTATACTATGATTCATGGGCGATGACCAAAATCCTTCCTCGTAAACTATGAACATCGGGAACACACAACCTCCCTTGGTACCTCAAGATACCATCACCATTAATCTCGAAGGCCATCACCTTTTTGTTACCCACATCATCCTTATTTTCATCAAAAAAAATCTAAAACCTATTTCTCCTTTTTTTTTAAAACCAAGAGATGATTACACCACCTATTGGACAAACACACTACCATTCCTAGAGTCAAAGAGACAAACTCTATGGTTAGCCAAATGGTGAATATCCTTTTTAATTCCTTTTTATCCTTATCCACATGAGCTAGACTCCCCATGGATAGCCTTTTAAGAGCATCAACAACTACATTAGCTTTACCTGGATGGTGGTAAAGACTCATATGATAGTCCTTCAACAACTCAAGCCACCTCTTCTATGTGAGATTAAGCTCTTTTTGAGTGAACATGTACTGCAGGCTCTTATGATAAAAAAAAGATGTCAACATGGACCCCATACAGATAATGACACCAAATTTTTTATGCAAACACCATATCTAGTAGATTTAAGTCATGAGTCAGATAATTATTCTCATGAAACTTCAACTGTCTAGAGGCATAACCAACAACCTTACCATATTGCATCAACACACAACCAGAACCAACCTGGGATACATCACAATAGACAACAAAACGCTCAGTGTTTTTAAGCAGAGTCAAGAATGGAGCTGAATTTAACTTATTCTTTAGCTTCTTAAAACTACCCTACCAAGCATCAGACCACAAGAACATCACCTTATTCTAAGTCAACTTAGTCAATGGAGCAGTAATAGAAGAAAAACTTTTCACGAACCTACTATAATAACCATCTAAATCCAAGAAGTTCCAAATATCAGTTGGAGTCGTGGGTCTAGACCACTTCTTAATCACAACAACTTTTTGAGGATCCACCATGATCCCTTCACTAGACACAACATGACCAAAAAAATAATAGCGTTCAACCAGAATTCACATTTAAAGAACTTAGCATACAACTGCTGACCTTTTAAGGTTTGCCATACCATGCAAAGGTTACGAGCATGATCCTTCTTACTGTTAGAGTACGCTAAGATGTCAACAATAAAGACAACACAAACAAATCTAGAAAATGATGGAAGACCCTATTTATGAAGTCCATGAATGTCGTAGGGGCATTGTTCAAGCCAAAAGATATCACCAGGAACTCAAAATGCCTATACGGGGTATGGAAAGCTGTCTTAAAGATATCCACCTCCCTAATCTTTAACTCAAACAAGATGATAGAGACAACATTTGTAAATTAATTTCTAGTCTCTAAGATAAGATATAAACCTCCCTTTAGGCTCTAGGGAACTTCCCTCCCATACAACAATTGGTTTATTAGGGAATTTAAACATGACCTTAGTGGATTGACAATCTAAAAAAGCATAGCACGAGTACAACTAGTCCATCCCCAAAATAACATCAAAGTCAATCATGTCTAACTTAATCAGACCTACCAAAGTTTCCCTACCACTAATAGATACCACACACCACCTATAGACTCTTCTAGCAACCATATAGTCACCTATCGGCATAGACACCAAAAAAAGATTCGGAATACATAGGACTAAAACCAAAATGCACAACCATAAATAGGGTCACATAAGAGAGAGTGGACCCTAGATTAAATAAACAGTACATATCACCAGAAAAAAGTTTCAACATACCAATAACAACAACAGGAGATGCCTCAGAGTACTGACAAAAAGCAAGAGCCTATAAGCAATTTCAGCTAGTGCATGTACCAGAAGCAGAAGTAGTAATTTTTAGTGCAGAGCTGATGAATAGGAAATAAGAATCTTATTGGCCCTGTAAGCAACCCTAGAAGGATAATCACGCTGTATATGGCCAATCTAACCATGATTAAAGCATCAGTTTCTCCCTTTCTCGCACTATCCACAGTTTGGCGGACCATAAAATCTGCAAGGAGGATAAAATAGAGCGTACCCCACCTGCCTGAGATTGGGCACTCTGTGTCCTATACCATCCATTATGCTAAGAAACCAATTTCCTGATAGATTCAGGTAAGGAATACTAGTCATAGAGAAAGAACCTGAACTCCCCTATTTCTTCTTAAGCCACTTTTCCCTATCTCTACCACTTTGCTGCTAGCCTCCACCCTAATTAGAAAGTCTAAATTTCTTACTCAGCCTCTTTCTAATCTTAGCCTACTTCTTCTTTTCCTCCTCGACCTGCTGCATATACAATACAAGTAAAGAAATATCCATATCCTTGTTTAGCAAGATAACCTTGCTCACTAGAATTAATCTTCGAACAACCCCAAAGCGAACTTATGCATTCTAGCTCTCATGCTAGACACCAACTTAGGATCATACCTGGACACGTGATGGACTTTCAAGGCATACTCCTTGACTGATATCCTACCTTGTCCCAGATTTACGAATTCTTTTGCTTTCGCCTTCCTTAACACCTGAGGAAAAAAGTAGCCTAAAATTGCACTAGAAAAGTCAACCTATAGTGCAGAGTCAGCATTGTCTCTCCTAGACTATTCCCACTCCTTATACAAGCAGTACGCTACATCCTTCAATCGATAGGCAGCTAACTCCACACCTTTAATATCTAAAGCAAGCATAATCTTGAAAATATTCTCCATTTCATCACTAAAAGCTTAAGGATCTTCCTCAACCTTATCACCAGTAAACGTTAGAGGAATCAACCTCATAAATTAGGCAACCATTTTAGCCTCAGAAGATAAAGTACTATGCTCAGACAAAGAAGCTACCAGCTAAGCCAATTTATGAATAGACAGACAAAACTCAACATTTATCAATCATCTTGAGAATATCGAGGAAGGCTAGAGGGAATCGATAGAAATCCAGGAGGGAAATCAGGAACTGGACCCCTAGGCTAGTTCTAAACTATGTAAGTTGGGAACAACCCATAAACAGTGTCCCTAAGTAGAACAAAGGAGTTTCCATAAGCTTCAAATTTTCTGGGAGGCAAGATTTAAAAAAGTGAGCAAATGAGAATAAGAAGAATCCAAGACCTTAGACTCTACAAGTCAAAATAGAAAAATAAGAAAGTGAAGTATTTCTAAATGTCTTGTAGCCTCTTTCTTATAAGGGTGGCATGCTACACACCCATAAAAAGGACTCTACTCAGCAAGGCTTTGTGGACACCAAATTGACATAAACCTAGGCTCTGATACCAACTTTGTCATGACCCGATCCAGGGCCTGGATGTAATGGGAATCTCAAGTCCCACGTGGACCAGAGATCACCCCCTTCACTTAACCTAGTCGGCATAACAACTTTAAATATTGGATAGATTTTGAATCTATAATAATATAACATAAAATAAAACTAATAATGATTTATCATATGTCTATACCATTCATCGATAATAGGACAACCATCCACTAAAATAATCAACCAACCCAAAATACCCAAGTCAATAGTAATCCAACAAAGCCTCTATAAAATTGAACGTCAATAAAATATCGGGACATGCCCCCTACAGTAACTAAAAAAAATCTAAACAAGGCCTATGACATAAGAAATAAGGACAATATAATGAACCCTTCCAAAGTATGGAATCTCACCACTTCAATGTCAACTCACGAACTAACCCAACCACCTGATCACTATACAAGAAAATTAAAAGAAGTTTTGGTGTCTACAATATCAATTGAATCAAATCTCCAACCCCCAACATAAAAATAGCCATCATATCTCTAAGTATATAGTAGCCCTTATGGACTCACTTCTCAGCTCCTAATCATGGATGAAACAAAGTATCTTATCCTAAAACTAACAACATTGAATTTTCTCAAATAAGGTAGAACTAGCCTCAACACTTGTATGATCCTCCCAGAGTTTAAAATATCAAGTTTCACCATCAAGTTGGCTAAGGACTGGATGTCCTATGCTAATATCTTTTTAGCAATTAAAACAGAGGCCAAGATACCCATACTCACTACTTTCTAGCTCAATGAGTATAGGAAGAAAATCAAGTAAGGGACTCTCTGTACTAATATCATGAACATAAGAATGATAAGACTCGCAACCCCTCAGTATAAGTCTCCTACCCGAACATAAGGAATAAACTGTAACCCACTCTGAACTAAAAGACTAAGATAATTGATATGCTCAATATAATAGTATTTTGAAAATAATAATATATGCATAATATAAAGTACTCAAAAACATGTAAGCTGATGTATGGATGAATTCCTAGGTATTGGGTGTTCATAACCCACCAGCTCTAAGTAATGCAACTAAACATGACAATATCAAAATATAAACATGACAGGGAAATTCATAACTCAAACACAAAAATTAACAATTTTATCAATATAATGGGATTTCATGTTTTTAAGTATGGAAAGATGCTTAAACTTATGGGAAACACATATTAATGGCTTAATTCAAGAAATAAACTGAAGAATTATAAAACTCATGCTTTTCATAGAACCCTAAACTTGAAATTTAACTTGAGTATTGGAGAAATCTTCTGGACAAAATGGATGGAAGGAACCCACTACTAAAATCCCACATATCTGGACATGAAATATTTGATGAACTCCTTAGAATTTGAACATAAAATTGAATGACCCTACTATTGGTTTTGAGAGAGGAAATCGCCCTTTTTTTCTAAGTATCGATTGGATTTTTGTGTTTATGAGGACCTAGGGGAATATTAACCCCAATAATCAGCCTTGGGATACTTAAAACAATGTAGCTTTAGTATTTAAAAAGAGTGAAAAGACCAAAGAACCTTATGAAATTGTTTAGAAAAATTTTGGAAATAGTCGTGATGGCTCAGGACATGACTTATTAGGTTTGATAATGAGTCATGGTCTGGAGTCGTGAATAGGGAATCTAAATCTTGGTTCCTCACTGTTATGACAATGAATCCACCCGAAGACCTATTTAAGAAGATAATAAGTCGTATGTTGGGGTTATCTTTACTGGACTGAATTGTTTGCTTCTTCACTACCATGACAACAAGTCTTTGCTATTACTAGCTTTGTCCTGACAATGAGTTGATCTCACTGGCAGCTTGACAGTACCTTAGTAAATAAATTGGCCATAACTTTATACACCAATATCGGATTAAGGTTAGACTAGTGGCATTGGAAAGCTATTTTAATAATTTATATGTTGATGGGTCTATAGCACGAAGACTTGGGGTATTACAATATCTCCCCCTTGGGATCATTCATCCCAAATGAACCAACTATGCTGGTGCACTAAGGGAAAACAGAAAATTTTTACACTAAACTCCTAAGATTTGAAAAATGAGTTGACAACTAAATATATAACTGTTACATGGAATAAACCAAACCCATGAATGCATGTTATGACATTAAAATAGTTGGGTGGCCTGATATAGATTAGATAAAATTCATTAATTAAGGGAAATATTACCTCAATTGGGGACTGAGTTTGAAGAGAAAAGATGGGGATACTTGGTCATCGTATCTGTCTCTGCTTCCCAAGTAGCTCCCTCAACTGATAGATTTCTCCAAAGAACCTTTTCTAAAGTAACCTCTTTGTTTGTCAGCTTACGAATCTTATGATCAAGGATCTCAACCGAGATCTCTCCATAAGAGAGACTATCCTTCATGCCCACACACTTTAAAGGAATGACTGATGTTGGGTCACCAATGTATTTCTTTAATAAGGAAATATGAAAGACTAGATACAATGATGCTAACTCTGTTGGTAACTACAACTCGTAGGCTACCTTACTAGATCGACTCAAGATCTTATAAGGACCAATATAGTAGGGGATGAGCTCTTCTTTTGTACTAAATCTATTCACCCCTTTTGCAGGTAAAACCTTTAAGTAGACAAAATCACCAATATCAAACTCGAGCTCCCTTATCCTCATATCTGCCTAGGATTTCTAATGACTTTTGGGCAGTTTTTAGCCTTTCTCTAATTAGCTTAACTTTTTCCATTATTTCATGTGTTGAATCTAGCCCTATCAAAGTAGTTTTACCATCCTCAAACTAACCAATAGGAGATCTACACCACCTACTATAAAATGCTTCAAATAGTGCCATTTGAATACTAGAATGGTAAAGTTATTTTAAGAAAACTCAATCAAAGGTATATGATCATCCCAACTACCCTTGAAATCAATCGTGCATGCTCTCAACATGTCTGCTAAAGTTCATATATTCGTCTCTTCTTGAACATCTGTCTATGGGTGAAAAGTCATAGTAAGATGAACTTGGGTACCAAGGCTCTTTTGAAAAGTCTTCTGAAATTGAGAGGTAAATTAGGAAACTCTATTTGAAATAATAGTCAAAGAGACTCTATACAGTTTCACCAACTCGCTAAGATATATTAGCATAATCTTTGGCTGAATCAGAGGTGTTAATTTGAAAGAAGTGGGTTGACTTAGTCATTTGGTTCATGATAATCAAAATAGAATCATGTTGTCGATGAATACGATGCAACCCTATAATAAAGTCCATATTCATTACATCTTATTTTCAAGTAGAAATATTGATCTCCCGAAGTATACGATCTGGTCTTTGGTGATCAACCTTAACCTGCCCAAAATTTAGACACTTAGCCATAAATTCTACAATATCCTTTTTCATGCTATTCCACTAATAAATATCCTGCAAATCATGGTACATCATAGTGGCTCCTAGGTGAATAGAATATTGAGAACCGTGAGCTTCTTTTAGTATCTACTGTCTTATGTCATCTACATCTGGAACACATAGTCTTCTTGATAATCAAGTACACCATCTCCCTCAAGGGAGAGAACCTCAACTTTTATACTCTAAACTACTTCCTTCAACCAAAGTAAAATAGGATCACTATCTTACTTTTTCTTCACCTCAGCTACCAATGAAAATTCTGAACCATTCTAAACTAAGACATTACCTTCAGTTGAACCAACCAATCAAACTACCAACCTCGCAAGCTGGTGAACCTTACGAACTAAATTTTTCTTCTCATCCTCAACATAAGCAACACTCCCAGAAGATAACCTTAAAAGGGAACTAGTGATAGCCTAAAAGACCATCAAAACACGAAAATAGACACTAGATAGAAAAAATCATCAAGGACACAAAAGGAAAAACAACACACTTAGAAGAAAAGAGATGAATAAGAGATGCATAAAGTAAAGATAATAGAGAGACCTTTACTTCCACCAGTGAATAGCACTAGAAGGTATATCAAACCTTCAAACACACATCACCAATCTAAGATCAAACCACTCTCTTAGGTGACCCAAAGGACTCAGACTTCCTCAAGCACACCTTTCTTGGAAAATATCCAATACAAGTGAAATCCTCTTTCAATTTCATTCAATATCCCATTTCGGTTTTCCCTCTATTAAGGAAAAGTGGAAGAATACAATCTACCACTAACATTACAATCTAAAAAGTCACTTAATTCATTATGTCAAAACTAAAGAAAATAAGAGCTAAGGTGTCTATTTATACTATTACAAGATAATGACTCAAATGCCCTTAATGAAGGGCTTTAGGAAAGGCGCCGATGGAGTGTCATTTTAATGTGTAAAAGTCCATCATACCCTTAACGAGGGGCACCTATGGAGTGTAAGATCCCTCCTCCTTTCTTCACTTGAACAAGGCTTCGAAAAGGCTCCAAAGGGTCTTCAATCCACAACTTGAATCTTTGATAATACCTTGTACCTTTTTTTTTGTGCTCTTCATGCTTGTATCTCCTCTCCATATTAAAAGGAATTTGTTCTCAAATTCACATCTTGAAAAACCAAACAAAGAAGAAAATAAGCACACAATCCTCTTGGAAGGAGGGTTAGCATTAGTACCACAATTATATCATCACTCCATGATGGTTCACACTTAACATACATCCATGTATCCTTGGTATTTGGCATGAAAAACTTGTAATAAAGGATAAAAATGAAGTGAATGGCATCAACATCAAAAGGTAATGAGCATGAACTAAAACCATACGTAGCAAATCTCAAAGGTATTTCGGGGCCAAAGAGAAGTAGTAAGCAAGGATCTAGGTCAATTTTATCCATTCCTTTTAATAGACAATCATGTTCATAATTACTAAACACAATCACCCTGAAGATAAAGTTATCATTCAAGACTAAAGGGTTGTGGTCTAAAAATTCCCTCCTAGGAACAAGCACACCTTTATTCACCAGTTTACCAAATAGATAATCATCACGAACAAGACTAATAGCACAATTTTCATCACATAAGCTAAAGGGGTCAAGTTTGATATCCCGATCAACATTACAAGAGTGAGCACTAACTTGAAGGAATTCAATTCCATAATTCACATATTCAAGTAGTGGACTATACATAGGAGCACATTGATCATGGTACAAATTAAGAGCACTATTAAGAGAAGAAGCATGCACCCCTATGTCAAACAAACCCAAAACCAACACACTAGAGGGTACATCACAACATTTTAAGCTTAAAGAAGTGTTTGGAGTAGCCTTAAGAGTAAGTTTATCATTGTTCACAACTAATGAGCTACTAAGGAAGGGATTATGTACATCTTATTTAACCCCAACCCGTGACCATTTCACAAGAAGTCATATAACAATAATTGAATTTCAAGGGAATTTAAGTAGCAATGATACCTCGATTTGGGCTAGGGCAGTCCAATCTTTTGGAGTTCTCAGCCAAGGGTGCCTTTTTTAGGTTATTTTTGCGCAAAACTCGTTGTTGATTCTTCATTGATAACTTAGGATCTTGAATCTAAAAATAAGAAAAATCAATGCTAGGAAAACTCCTAGCATTTGCGTTAGGGAGTAACAATGGACATTTATGGGAAATTCCTATAAACAAAGTTGCCTTCCCCTTTCCTTTCTCACAATTCGAGACCCCCTTTTCCCTTTTCCTTTTTTTCTTTACATTCTTTTTTTACTTCACCATCCATTTTATCTCCATCCTGAGGCTTGGAAACATTCTCTTTGGATTCTAACTCTTTGACTCCTTCTACTAAGGTGGGATGATTTAGGTTTAGTGGATCTTGGGAAGGAGGCATTGGATTTGGTAGATGATGGTATTGGATTTAGAGTTGTGGCATAGGGTTTTGTAGAGGTTTTGGTGGATATAATCTATCAACCCTCGCTTTCAATCTAATCACACCACCTGTCAAGGATGCCATTTCACTCCTTATAGTATCCATATTACCCTTTATGTCTCTCCTCATAGCATCCATATGATCCTTCATATCTCAGCCAAAGGCCTCAAAGTGAGCCGTCAACGCCCCCACAATATCATTTCCTAATGGTTGGGATGAAGAACCCTCGATATCCAAGGTCAAATGTACCTAATAAGAAGCAAAAACAAACAACAAAGGAAAACCTACAAAACAAGCAAACAAGTTAGTTCAAAAACCTCACTTCAGTCACACTCAACCTCACCTCACACTTAGCCTCATAAGTGTTGGATAATTGGCAATACTTGGTAAGTTACTTGAGTAGTGAGAAGCTTTAGACCAGAATTGATTTTTTTTTGAAATGACTCAAATAATGTGATGTATGAACTTGAACCAATGAAACACTATGACTTAAAAAATGAGAAAAGCATACAAAAACTGAAGACACAAATTAAATGAACTCTAGACTAATTATTAATCTAGTAGGAACTTACTAGCTTGCTAATTAGTGTTTGAATTAGATTAAAAGAAACTAGAATCAAAGAGGTGAAACTAAGAAAATCTAATTTTAGATATGAATTTGGTTGATCACAAGTGATGATGTGGCACTACGTGGTTGGTTGTAACTTTTCAAATTTTTCAATTTCCCCAAGTTTTATTTCAGTCAAATATCACCCTTTGGGAAGGAGAGTTTTGGATTTGAGGGGGTAAGGAGGAAAATTAGAGCCCTTTCAAGCCTCCAATTAAAATTGAAATGAAATAGCCCCCCCTTGTACTTGCAAGTGTCCTTTGTTGTCCCCTTATCCCCTCCCCCTTTTGGAAGAATGGAATATTCTTGGAATATGCTTTTGGACTAACAACTTTTTCACTCTCTTTCTTTCTCTTTTGTATCAAACAACACCTTTGAATATTCTTTTTCACTATGATATGTTGATCATGGATGAACAATTTGAATATTCAAGTGCTGACCAAGTTTGACCAACAAGCAAATGAACTCTAAATCTGGATTTTTTTGTAGATCTAGGTTCCTTAGGATAAAACAAACTGAACCAACTAAAAATCAGCCACAAAACTCATCCAAATCACCAAGCTAATTTCGAATCTAGCTCAAAAAGCTTCAAAACTCCATAGCCATGGTGGATCTTAGCTCAAACTCAACCAAAACTTCACTCTAAAAGTAGATCTAGACTCCCTAGGTACTAGAGAGCAAGGATCTAGTACAAGAAACTTCAGAAAAAAAAAGGTAAATTGTGTAGATTTAAGGTTCTAAATTCGGATCTAACACAAGACAAGCCTAGACACCATTTTTTGTAATTTTTAGATTTTTGACTCTCTTTTGTGAAATTTTCTTAATAAGGACACTAAAACCAAGATTTAGGGATATTGGAACAACCCTAACCAAGGCTCTAATACAAAATAATAGCCTAAAGGACCATCAACAAACGAAAATGGACACTAGATAGCAAAAATCAGCGTGCACACAAAAGGAAAAACAACACACTTAAAAGAAAAGAGATAAAGAAGAGATGCATAAAAGTAAAGATAGTAGAGAGATCCTCACTTCCACCAATGAATAGCACTATAAGGTGTATCAAACCTTCAAACACACATCTCCAATGTAAGCTTAAACCACTCTCTTAGGTGACCCAAAAGACTCACACTTCCTCAAGCATACCTTTCTTACCAAATATCCAATACAAGTGAAATCCTCTTTCAATTGCATTCAATGTACTATTTTGGTTTTCCCTCTCTTAAGGAAAAGAGGAAGACTACAATCTACCACTAAGATTACACTCAATTCATTATGTCAACACTAAGGAAAATAAGACCGAAGGTGTCTATTTATACTATTACAAGATAATGACTCAAATGCCCTTAATGAAGGGCTTTAGGAAACACGTCCATGGAGTGTCATTTAATGTGTAAAAGTCCATCATGCCTTTAATGAGAGGCGCCTATCGAGTGTAAGATCCCTCCTCTTTTTTACACTTAAACAAGGCTTTAAAAAGGCTCCAAAGGTCTTCAATCCGCAACTTGAACCTTTGATAATACCTTGTACCTTTTTTTTGTGCTCTTCATGCTTGTATCAATTAGCCATAATATTGACCTTACCCGGGTGGTACAAAACACTTATATTATAGTGCTTCAATAAATCTAGCCACCTTCTTTGATGAAGATTTAGATCTTTCTGACTGAACACATACTGGAGGCTTTTATGATTAGTGAACACATCAACATGAAGCCCATAAAGATAATGCATCTAAATATTTAAGGCAAAAACAATTGCTGCCAACTTAAGATCACGAGTCAATTAGTTTTTCTTTTGAGGTTTGAGTTGTCTAGAGTCATAGGCTATAACCTTTCCCCACTGCATTAATACACAACCAAGACCAACTCTAGAAGCATCACAATAAACTATAAAACCATCTGAACTCTAGTGGATTCAAAATTAGAGCAGAGGTAAGTTAAGTCTTCAACTCCTAAAAACTCTTCTCACAAGAATCGAACCACTAAAATTTGACTTTCTTCTGAGTCAGTTAGAACATAGGAGAATCAATAGAGGAAAATCCTTCAACAAATCATCTATAGTAACCGACTAAAGCCTAGAAACTCTTGATATCTGATGGAGAGATGGGTATAGACCAGTTCCTTACTACTTCAGTCTTTTAAGGATCAACTCAAATGCCTTCATCAAAAATGATATGACCAAGGAATAGTACTGATTTTAAAAAAAATTCGCACTTGCTGAACATCACAAATAGCTAGTTATCTTTTAAAGTTTTCAAGACAATTGTCAAATGTTCTGCATGTTCACCCTCATTCTAAGAATAAATTAGGATGTCATTAATAAAAATTATAACAAACATGTCAAAGTACTACTTGAACACCCTATTTATCAAGTGCATAAAAGCTACAGGATTATTCGTTAATCCAAACTACACTACAATTACTTCAAAGTGACCATATTGGGTTCTAAAGGATGTATTTAAAATGTCACATTCTCTTACTCTTAGCTGATGAAAGCCAAATCTAAGGCTTATCTTAGAGAAACAACTGACACACTAAAGTTGTTCAGACAATTCATCAATCCTAGAGATGGGATACATATTCTTGATTGTGACTTTGTTCAACTAACGATAGTCGATGCACATTCGGAGAGAATCGTCTTTCTTGCATATGAAAAAAGTCGGACCACCCCATGGAGAGACATTAGGCCTAATAAAACCATTGTCTAGGAGATTCTTTAATTGTTTATTCAATTCCTTAAGCTCGGTTGGATCAATTCTATAAGGTGGAATTGAAATAGGCTAAGTATTTGGAAGGAGATCTATTCAGAAGTCAATTTTGTGCTTGAGAGAAACACACAACAGATCTTTAGAAAACACATTTGGAAATACATTTACTACTGGAACTGACTAAAATCTTAGGATTTTAGACCTTGAGTCCTTGACTTGAAAAAAATGATAGATACACTCTTTGAAAATTATCTTTCTTTACTTGTAAGGAAAGAGATAAATAAACCTATAGGCGCTGAGGTACTATCCTTCCACTCTAAACTAGCTTATTTGGAACTTTAGCTAGACTACTTAGTTTCTACAATAACTAAAGGCATAACAAGAGTGGAGCCAATCCATGCCAAGAATAAAATCACTATCGGTTATGTCTATCTCTAAAAGGTCGATTGAGGTGACTTTCTAGGATACTATAATTGGGCACTTTCTGTATTCCCGTCAGGGTATGATTGAACTACTGATGTTCTGGCTTTTACAGAAGATTGTAGGCCTTTTCCTTAGGATAATTATGTGTATTCAAGCAACCATGGTTCTATTTAATATGATATTTTAGTGTTTTTAGGATAAGGATTGAGTGTGAAGGATAACTTGGACAGTCTGAGCAAAACAAAGGGAAATTGAGCAGCGACGGCTCAAGAGATGGCTCAGGCAATAGACCGTCGACCTTACGATAATCCGTTAGTCTAAACCATCAAAAAAAAGTAGAAGGCATAGACTCTAGATATCCTACGATGGTCCAGGTGATAGACCGTCGGCTTTACGATGAACCGTCAGTATGAACAATTGCCATAATACAAAAGGTATCATCATTGGAAGTCCTACGATGGTCCAGGCGATGGACCATTAACCTTGCGATGGGCTCTCACACTACCCATCGCCTAGAAGAAGAACATGGAGTCACTGGACACCCAATGACGATGCAAACATTGGACCATTGGCCCTACGACGTACCATCACTTGACCCGTCAACCAAAATAAGAAGAATCTAAGTTTGAATTTTGAAATCCCAATTCTAGAATCATATAAATACGAAGTCTTAGGGTTTATTCCGTATCTTTGGTCTTCAATCTCATAATTTATCCTCTATTAAGATCTTTGTACTACTTTTTATTGGGATTTAAATCTAGAGATTAAGACTTGATTATTAGTTTTCATATTTTCCATCAGAGATTGAGAAGAACAATATTGTGACTCTTGTAAGTACTCTTCTAAAGTTATTTATGAACATTAATACAACTTTAATTTTTTACATGGAGATGAGTAGCTAAACTCCCATAACTAGGGTTATGGGAGCCTTGATAATTTGTTTTCTAACATCTATTAAAATTGCATGAATCTTTCTTCATTTTAATGAACTCTTGGTTGTAAACTTGAGAAGTGAGCCCATGAACTCCACTTGTCTAATAAGAAAGTGGATGTTGGTAAAAGAAGCGATTCACATGAACTCCATAGGTTTACTCTTTGGGTTAATGGGTTGATTCCTTAATAGGATCAACCCTCATGAGAGTGTTATTGAATAATACATGAATTCTTTAAGTTTGAGAGAAGTAAAGAGTTAAATACTCATTAGGTTGAGAAGCACGAGGGTAATATTTAGAATTCAATAATTCTTGCAATTGGATACATAAGATAGAATTCGAACACAAACTCACAACCCTAGTTGTTTGAACATCTTGGTGATCATAACTCTAGTTAATTCATTCTCATTGGAATTATATCTACATTTACTCTCATTAGCTGGACTTTTGTGTAACACAAATATAAAAGGACACTATTAATATTTCCAAACCCTCTTTATTTTGGAGCCTTAGATCAACATTCTAATAATAGTCACGATACTTAGTGAACATGGTATACCCTATGGGATTTGATACCCAACCCAGCTAGGTTCTATATTTGACAGTAACCTCTTACTCTCTCATAAGAGAGTTGTAATTTGGGCGTATCAAATTTTGGCGCCATTGTCGGGTAATACGGTTGTCAATTAAGTTTGTGTTTGTGAATTGACCTTTGGTTAAGTTTCCTAAATTTTACTTTTTTTTGTTATTTTTGTTTGTGAAGGGGAATTATTATGTATGCCAAGTACTTGGAGATGAGGTGCACCATCATTACCAATACATTCAGAACCACAACTAGCTGTATTGGTTAGAGCTTAACTAAATCAGCAGAATAATGGCCAGCAGGCAGGTTATCCTAACCCTGATGATGATGACTTGGGGGATGACGACTTGTTAGATCTTGCTAATTGAAGGCTTTCAAAGAATGTAGCTGCACCAGTGAATAAAAATGTTAACATAAATCATCCTTTCAGTGCGAGACCTGATCGTCAAGCTGTTCAATTTAATCTTAATGATGATGAAGACGGAATGGATGGAGTAGGTGCCACTAGATCTATTATGCTAGCACTAGGAGCAAAGTTCAATATTAGCAGTATAATGATCCAGCTCCTTTATTTGAAGGGGTTGTTTGGTGGATCCTGAGAGATGATCCCAATATGCATTTAGTGAATTTTGTAACTATTTACAAGTCTTTAGATAACCCAGGAGTGGGACAAAATACCATCTTCTTGTGTTTATTTCCATTGTCTCTATTTAGAGAGGCAACATTATGGCTTAATGAGCTGACGACCGATTTAATAATCAACTGTAGGAAATTGAAAAAGGCTTTCTTAGAAAGGTTCTGTTCTCCTTCCAAAAGGATATAGTTGAGGGATGAGATCAACAACTTTAGTTAGCTCCCAACCGAAGCCCTTCATGAGACATGGAAGAGGTTTAAAAAGAATCTGATGTAGTGTTTGAACCATAACATAATAGATATTCATCTGATGGAGACTCTTTATCGGCCTTTGAACTCTATTACGAAGCCAGTTGTAGATAATGCTGTAAGGGGATGATTTGTGAATCTCACTTTTCAGGAGGGCTCAAAGATGCTTGAAAAGATGACTAAACAAAGTAGAGCTTGGTATACCAGGGATTCTGTGGTAGCAAGCCCTGCTATGTCAATTGGCATGACTGTGGAGTAACGTAAGAAACTGGGAGAACATGATCAAGACATGTCACACCTGAATACGCAGATGGATTTGTTGACCAAGCTTTTATTATCTGCAAAGATTGAAAAAGTAAAAGCTGTTGAAGCCAACAGTAGAGATGATTCTAATTCGGAAGAAGAGGCTAACTATTTGAATAATTTGGGGGGTTTACGAGCCAATAGCCATGGAAATCAAGATCAAAACTACTACAACAAGGCTGGTTACAGGGGTAGGGAGCAGGGAAATTAGAAAGGTAAGAATGATAGGAGTGGGCTATATGTACCTCCCAGAAGCAGAGATAGTGCTATAACTAGCTCTAGCAAGATATACATGGAGAACATAATGGAGAAATTATTAAAGAGAGTTGAAGCTACCAACTCTGGAGTGACTACCACAAAGAGCAATTTATCTTTTATAAGTCAGTTGGTAAACTTGCACTCTACCTCTATCAAACAGTTAGAGAAATAAATGACCCATCTCTCTGCAACGTTGAATCAGAAGAAGACTATAACATTCCCAAGTAATAATATTCAGAATGTGCAAAATGATGGGTCTTGCATGGCTATCACTACTAGAAGTGGTAAGGTATTGGCAGGCCCTCCTGTGGGTAAGCCTGCAGTTGATATTGTAGCCGATAATATTGAAAAAGCAGAAATTTATCATCGGATGGAGTCTGGGAAATTAGATGAGGGTATTGATAACACACCATCCAACAGTCAGAAGGTTGATTAGTTAGAGAGGAATAAGGGAAATAAGGCTGAAGTGGTGATTACCACTCTTCAAAAGCCACCTTCTCTATTTCCTCATTGGTTGAAGAAGAAAGTCGATGACACAAAGTTTAGCAAATTCATGGCTATTCTGAAGTAGTTGACAATTAATCTACCACTGGTGGAGTTATAAGAGCAAATGCCTGGGTACACAAAGTTCATGAAAGACCTCATCACAAAGAAACGATCGGTTAGTTTTAAGCCGATGGACAATTTTTATCATTATAGTGCTATTTCCACAAGGTCTCTAGTGCAAAAAAAGTTAGATCTAGGATCATTTACTATCCCATGAAATATTGGATCTCTTGACTTTGAAAAAGATCTGTGCGACTTGGGAGCTAGCATCAATCCGATTACAAAAATTTGGGTTTAGGAGATCCCACACCCATAAATATATGACTTGTGATAGCGGATAGGTCAGTCAAACAACCTATTGGTATTTTGTATGATGTGTTGGTGAAGGTTGATAGTTTTATATTTCCTACGGATTTTGTTATTCTAGATTGCGACGTGGATTTTGATGTGCCCATAATCTTAGGTCAACCTTTTCTCATAACTGGAAGTGTGCTGATTGATTTATGAGCTAATGAGTTTTTATTTAGGATGAATGATGAATTGGTGCAATTTGATATGTTCCAATCAATGAAGCAGTAGAAAGAAATAAGTGTGTTTTCCATTGTAGATGTCTATTATGAGGAGGAGCAGGAAGTGCCGATAGAAGAGAAATTTACTGTTGAAATCTTGGCTGTAGTGTTGATGAATTTTGATCAAGATAGTATAGAATAATATGAGGAAACTGTATGTACCTTAATGGGCATGGGGTCTTACTCATATGCCCCCAAGAAGTTGGACTTGGACTTAGAAAATTATCCTAGTTCACCTGCTAAGCCCTCTATAGAAGAACCACCTATCCTGGAGCTGAAAGAGTTACCTAGTCATTTGAGGTATGTGTTCCTGGGCAGTGGAAATACACTACCTATTATTATTGGGGCTGACCTGGGTGAGCAGCTGGTGAAAGAACTTATTTTAGTGCTTCAAAGCTACAAAAGAGCAATAGGTTGGACTATTGCTGATATTATTGGCATTCCTTCTGGCATCTGCACTCATAAGATACAAATTGAGGAAGAATGTACTCCTACCATTGAGCATCAAAGACAACTTAACACACCAATACAAGGGGTGTTTAATAAGGAAATTATTAAGTGGCTAGATGCAGGAGTGGTTTATCTAATTTCTAATAGTAAATGGGTAAGCCCGATTCAATGTGTGCCGAAGAAAGGGGGCATGACTATTGTTGCAAATGAAAAGAATGAGTAGATTCCTCTCAGGCCTATGACTGGTTGAAGAGTTTGCATAGACTATCACAAACTAAACTCATGGACTTTAAAGGACCACTTCCCAATTACATTCATGGATCAAATGCTTGATTAGTTGGCAGGAAGGGGGTCGTATTGCATTGTGGATGGATATTTTGGCTACAATTAGATCTGTATTTCTCCTGAAGATCAGGAGAAGATGATGTTCACATGCCCATATGGCACTTTTGCATTCAAGCGGATGTCGTTTGGGTTATGTAATGCACCCGCTACCTTCCAAAGGTGTGTGATGTCTATTTTCTCGGATATGGTTGAGGACACATTGAAGGTATTCATGGATGATTTTTCTATGGTTGGAGATTCATTTGAGCTATGTCTAGAGAACTTAAGTATGGCTTTGCAGAGGTGTGTGGAATTGAATCTCACACTTAATTGGGAGAAATGCCATTTCATGGTGAAGGAGGGCATTGTTCTCGTGCACAAAATTTCAGAAAAAGTGGTAGAGGTCAATCGAGCCAAGGTAAAGTTTATTGAGAAGCTACCACCACCCATCTCAGTGAAAGGGGTGCATAGTTTCCTTGGGCTTGCTGGCTTTTACCGGAGGTTTATAAAAGACTTCTCTAAAATTGGAAATCCACTTTGTGAACTTTTAGTGAAGGAAACTAAGTTCTTCTTTGACGTTGATTACATTAAGGCATTTGAATACCTTAAGAGAAAGCTGGTTGAGCCCCTATTATTATTGCACAGGACTCTTTAAAACCATTTAAGATAATATGTGATGCAAGTAGTGTTTTCCTTGGAGCTGGGTTAGGGAAAAAGAAAGACAAATTATTTCATCTAGTTTATTATGCCATCAAAGCACTGAATAGAGCTCAGAAAAACTACACCGTCACAGAGCAGGAACTCCTAGAAGTGGTGAATGCTTTTGAGAAGTTTCGAGCATATTTTCTAGGTACCAAGGTGGTAATATACACAGACCATACTGCCTTGAGGTACCTAATAGTGAAGAAGGATGCTAAACCAAGGTTGATCTGGTGGGTATTACTACTTCAGAAATTTGACTTCGAGGTCAAGGATCGTCAGGGATGAGAGAATCAAGTGGCTGATCACTTATCCTGACTCAAAGGCGAGCAGTCAATAAAAGACAACCTTCATATTAATTATTCCTTTCCTGATGAGAAAGTATTGGGTGCAGTGCTCGGAAAAATACCTTGGTATGCTGACTTCGCTAATTATATGGTAAGTAAGGTGATACTGGAGAATCATTCCTTTCATCAAAGGAAAAAGTTTCTCCATGATGTGACCAGTTACTTCTGGGATGAGCCGTATCTTTTTTGATGATGTGTAGATGGTATTATTAGATGGTGCATCCCAGAAGTAGAAATTCTGAGTGTATTGGAAGCAAGCCATGCTTCCCCAGTTGGAGGTCACCACATAGGTGATTGAACTGCAAGAAAAGTGCTTCAAAGTGGCTACTATTGCCCCTTTTTTTTCTAGGATGCTTATGAGGTTGTGAAGAGATATGACCAATGTCAAAGGTAAGGGTCCATCTCAAAGCACCATGAGATGCCAATGTCTAAAATACTAGAGGTAGAATTATTTGATATGTGGGGCATATATTTCATGGGGCCTTTCATGAGCTTATTTGGGATGAAGTACATACTTGTTGCTGTTGACTATGTGTCAAAATGGGTTGAAATTGTGGCTCTGACAGATAATGAATGAAAGTAGGTTGTTGCATTTTTAAAAATAAATATCTTCTCTCATTTTGGGGTACCATGTACCATTATAAGTGATGTAGGATCAAACTTTTGCAATAGGATATTTCGAGCCATATTGGCAAAATATGGGGTTAAGAAGCATAAGATATCTATGCCATATCACCCGCAAACAAGAGGGAAAGTGGAAATCTCCAATCGAGAAATCAAGGCTATCCTTACCAAGACTGTGAATGCTAGCAAGAAGGATTGGTCTAGGAAGTTGTACGATGCATTATGGGCATATCAAACAACTTTCAAGACACCTATTGGCATGTCGCCATACCAATATGTTTATGTAAAGGCATGCTATTTACCGATTGAGCTAGAGCAGAAAGCACTGTGGGTGCTGAAGAATCATAATTTGAACTAGAATGAGGTAGGAAAAATGAGATTGGGGAAACTTAATGAGATGGATGAGTTTTGTCTCGAAGCTTCTGAGAGAGATGACATGTACAAGGAACGAATAAAGAAATACCACGATCACAGAATTGAAAAGAGGGTGTTTTGGAAAGGTGACTTGGTGCTTCTACTCAACTCCAAACTCAAACTATTCCCAGGTAAACATAAGTCCAAGTGGTCAAGCCCATTTAAAGTTAGTCAAGTCTACTCATCTAGAGTAGTTGAACGTAAAAATAAAAATGGAAGTGTCTTCAAAGTCAACGGGCAATGAGTTAAACTTTATATCGGTCCAAAATACTCGATAAAAAGTATTTCCATTTTCTAT
This sequence comes from Capsicum annuum, assembly GCF_002878395.1. Taxonomy (NCBI): domain Eukaryota; kingdom Viridiplantae; phylum Streptophyta; class Magnoliopsida; order Solanales; family Solanaceae; genus Capsicum; species Capsicum annuum. Next base: position 133,529,312 of record NC_061117.1, read on the forward strand.
CTTGATGAAGTCTGAGTAATTGAGATAACTAAGTCGTGCCGTGATGATAAATCATGCACTAGTTGGAGGCAACCCACATTGTGTTGTTGTATAGCATTTATTGAAGTTATTTGGTTGATTGTTTTGTTGATTGGTGCAAGCTGAAGGGTTGTGAAAGTGTGCAGGTACAACAGAGCAGAGAAAACAGAAGCTGAAGGAGTTTTAGGTGTCCGATGAATTATTCGATGGACCGTGACCGTCGCAGTCAATCATCACAACCATGTCCAGAAACAAAGAATTTGGAAATATAGTGACAAAACTATCCGACGAACCATCGAAACCTTGACGTACCATTGAGTGAACCATCGTAGATTGGCCCCAAGGTTAGTTCACCTTATAGGCACAACAAAATTTTTGACCAACTGTTGTATGCTCGATGTACCATCGATTTAACCGTCGTACTTAACCCTAGTTTAACGGATCGGGTCAGATAAGTTTAAATAGCCATATTTTAATTCTTATCTAATCCAAGCAGGTTTTAACTGATAAATTTGAAGCAGTTAAGTAAACCCTACCTATTCAATGTACCTGTGCCTTTTCATTCTCCCTTATGTCTTCTCAACTCCACTTTTTCCCCTTCTATTAAAATGCTACTTCGCCCTTATTATTTTTACCTCACAAGTCATAAGTTTAGTTTACTGCATTAAGTTTTAATCTGATTGTTCGAAGTGCATTGTACAAGACCAAGAAGTGATTCAATACTTCAGCATCAAGGTATGAACTCTCTTTTCCTTTTTCTTCAACATGATGAGAAATCAAATAGGTGAAAACAACCCAGTGCGTCAAAGTCAGTTCATTTTCTCTTTTGTTTAGTAATGGTATGTTATTGATTTTAGTCAAAGCCAAGCATATCCTATCCTTGGTGAAGTCTGAGTAGCCCATGGATCAAGAAAAGCAAAATAAGTAGGGGATTAATTGTGAAAATTCTATGAAAGCCCATGCTTGAAATGAATGAGTGCAAGGTGCTCGACAAAATGTCGAAATGAAGCCTGAAAATTAAAGATGGCAGGCAACGACTAACATGATGGACCATCAGATACTAGACATCCCATCACCTGAACCATCGTAAATTCTTCAGAACCAATGCAACTAGAATGGCCTCGGTGGTTTGGGTCAACAGACCATCGTAGGACTGATGGACCGTCGACCTACCCATCGCTAGTCTATAATTGTTCCTACTTTCTAGTTTAAGTACGTGACCTGAAAATGTATCGCTTGCAGGCACCTTGGAAAAAAAATTACCCACTACCAGAGGTAGATGTAGAGGCCAAGGGGCCAGGCAAGGGAAGGCAAAAGTTGAGGATGCACCGGCACGTAACACCCAATGCAATTACCAAGTGATTTCTTCATCCTCCTAGTCTGAAGAGGAGGGTAAAAGTAGTAGCAGTAGCAGTTCAAGATCAATTCAAGTTCAGAAAGGGGTTGAAGTATCTAATAACGTCTAAGAGATGAGTCCTGAACAACCGTACCCGAATTTGGTTTGGTGCAAAGATCTGCATATACGGGAGGCTATACGGTGGCAGATTGAGGGTGCCCGAGAGCATTTCTACAATGGGATAGCACAAAGAGATAGAGTAGCCATAAAGAGGGATATTTTTGAGGAGTATCAAATTGTGACCATGACCTTTCATGAATACCTAGATCTTGAGCATCGACTTAATGAGTATCAACTGGCATGGATTAGTACGCTGCTGGGGACCTATCAATCGAATCTCGTCCATAAATTTTTCTCTAATTACTTGGCATTGCTTGAAAAAAACTGTTCTCCAGGTGCATCAAGGATATCCTTGCCAAGAATGTGAATGATATCAGGAAGGATTGGTCTAGGAAGTTGGACGATGAATTATGGACATATCAAACTGCTTTTAAAATGCCTATTGGCATGTCGCCATACCAATTGGTTTATGGAAAGTCATTCCATTTGCCGATTGAGTTAGAGGATAAAGTACTGTAGACGTTGAAGCATCTTAATCTGAACTAGAATGAGGCATTAAATATGAGACTGGGTAGCTTAATGAGATGGATAAGTTCCATCTCAGAGATTATGAGAGATTTGACCTATACAAGGAACAAATAAAGAAATACCATGATCGTAAAATTGAAAAAAGGGAGTTTTAGAAAGGTGACTTGGTGCTTCTATTCAATTCCAAACTCAAACTGTTCCCAGGAAAACTGAAGTCCAAGTGGTCAGGCCCATTTAAAGTTAGTCAAGTCTACTCATCTGGAGTAGTTGAACTTGAAAATAAAAATGAAAGTGTCTTCAAAGTCAATGGGCAATGAGTCAAACTTTATATCGGTCCAAAAGACTCGATAAAAAGTATTTCCACTTTCTATCTCGATGAAGTATGAGTAATTGAGATAACTAAGTCATGCCATGATAATAAATCAGGTGCTATTGGGAGGCAACCCACATTGTGTTGTTGTATAGCACTTATTTAAGTTATTTGGTTGTTTGTTTTGTTGATTGGCACAAGATGAAGGGTTGTGGAAGTGTATAGCTACAACAAAGCAGAGAAAATAGAAGTTGAAGGAGTTTCAGGTGGCCGACGGATCATCCGATGGACCGTGACCGTCCCAGTCAATCATCGCAACCATGTCTAGAAACCAAGAATTTGTAAATATAGAGACGAAACTATCTGACGGACCATTAAAACCTTGACGTACCGTCGAGTGAACCATCGTAGATTGGCCCCAAGGTTAGTTCGCCTGATAGGCACAACAAAATTTTCGACAGACCATTGCATTCTCGATGGACCATCGATTTAACCATCGTACTTAACCCTAGTTTAACGGATCGTGTCAGATCAGTTGAAATAGCCTAATTTTAATTCTTATCTAATCCAAGCAGGTTTTAACTGATAAATTTGAAGCAGTTAAGTAAACCTCACCTATTCAATGTACCTGTGCCTCTTAATTCTTCCTTATTTCTTCTCAACTCCACTTTTTCCCCTTTTATTAAAATGCTACTTCCCCCTTATTATATTTACCTCACAAGTCATAAGTTTAGTTTACTGTATTAAGTTTTAATCTGATTGTTCGAAGTGCATTGTACAAGACCAAGAAGTGATTCAATACTTCAGCATCAAGATATGAACTCTCCTTTTCTTTTTCTTCAACATGATGAGAAATCAAATAGGTAAAAACAACCCAGTGCGTCAAAGTCAGTTCATTTTCTCTTTTGTTTAGTAATGGTATGTTATTGATTTTAGTCAAAGCCTACCATTGTCCCGGGTGATGTCTGAGTAGCCCATGGATCAAGAAAAGCAAAATGAGTAGGGGATTAATGGTGAAAATTCTATGAAAGCCCATGCTTGAAATGAATGAGTGCAAGGTGCTCGACAAAATATCGAAATAAAGCCTGAAAATGAAAGATGGTACGCAATGGACCATTAGATACTAGACATCCCATCACCTAAACCGTCGTAAATTCTTCAGAACCAATGCAACTGGCATAGCCTTGGTGGTCTGGTTCAACGGACCATCGCAGGACCGACGGACCGTCGACCTACTCATCGCTAGTCTATAATTGTTCCTACTTTCTAGTTTAAGTACATGACCTGAAAAAGTATCTCTTGCAGGTACCTTGGAAAAAAATTACCCACTACTAGAGGTAGAGTTAGAGGCCAAGGAGCCAGGCAAGGGCAGGGAAAAGTTGAGGATGCACCAAAACGCAACACCCGGCGCAATTACCATGTGATTTCTTCATCCTCCCAGTCTGAAGAGGAGGGTAAAAGTAGTAGCAGTAGCAGTTAAAGATCAATCCCAGTTGAGGAAGGGGTTGAAGTATCTAATCCCGTCTAAGAGGTGAGTCCTAAACAAGCATACCTGAATTTGGTTTGGTGCAAAGATCTACATGTACGAGAAGCTACACGGTGGTAGATTGAGGGTGCCCAAGAGTATTTCTACAATGGGATAGCACAAACAGATAGAGTAGTCATAAAGAGGGATATGTTTTAGGAGTATCAAATTATGACCATGACCTTTCAGGAATACCTAGATCTTGAGCGTCAAATCAATGAGTATCAACTGGCATGCATGAGTAGGCCGCTATGGACCTATCAATCGAATTTGGTCCATGAATTTTTCTCCAATTACTTGGCATTGCATGAAAAAAACTGTCCTCCAGGTGCATCAAGGCTATCCTTGCAAAGACTGTGAATGATATCAGGAAGGATTGGTCTAGGAAGTTGGACGATGCATTATAGGCATATCAAACAGCTTTTAAAATGCCTGTTGGTTTATGGAAACGCATTCCATTTGCCGATTGAGTTAGAGGATAAAAAACTGTAGATGATGAAGCATCTTAATCTGAACTAGAATGACGCAACAAATATGAGACTAGGGTAGCTTAATGAGATATATGAGTTCCATCTCGGAGCTTATGAGATATTTGAATTATACAAGGAACAAATAAAGAAATACCATGATCGCAAAATTGAAAAAAGGGAGTTTTAGAAAGGTGACTTGGTGCTTTTATTCAACTCCAAACTCAAACTGTTCCTAGGAAAATAAAAATGAAAGTGTCTTCAAAGTCAATGGGCAATGAGCCAAACATTATATCGGTCCAAAAGAATCAATAAAAAGTATTTCCGCTTTCTATCTTGATGAAGTGTGAGTAATTGAGATAACTAAGTCATGCCATGATGATAAATCAGGCGCTAGTGGGAGGCAACCCTCATTGTGTTGTTGGATAACATTTATTTAAGTTATTTGGTTGTTTGTTCTGTTGATTGGTGCAAGATAAAGGGTTGTGGAAGTGTGCAGGTACAATAAAGCAGAGAAAATAGAAGCTAAAGGAGTTTTAAGTGGCCAACGGATCATCCGATGGATCGTGACCGTCGCAGTCAATCATCGCAACCATGTCCTGAAACTAAGAATTTGGAAATATAGGGACGAAATTATCTAATGGACCGTCGAAACCTTGATGTACCATCGAGTGAACCATCGTAGATTGTCCCCAAGGTTAGTTCACCTGATAGGAACAACAAAATTTTCGACGAACCGTTGCATGCTTGATGGACCATCGATTTAACCTTCGTACTTAACCCTAGTTTAACGGATTGGGTCAGATCAGTTTAAATAGCCAAATTTTAATTCTTATCTAATCCAAGCAGGTTTTAACTGATAAATTTGAAGCAGTTAATGAAACACCACCTATTTAATGTACCTGTGCCTCTTCATTCTCCCTTATGTCTTCTCTACTCCACTTTTTCCCCTTCTATTAAAATGCTACTTCCCCCTTATTATTTTTACCTCAAAAGTCATAAGTTTAGTTTACCGTATTAAGTTTTATTATGATTGTTCGAAGTGCATTGTGCAAGACCAAGAAGTGATTCAATATTTCAGCATCAAGGTATGAACTCTCCTTTCCTTTTTCTTCAACGTGATGAGAAATCATATAGGTGAAAACAACCCAGTGCGTCAAAGTCAGTTCATTTTCTCTTTTGTTTGGTAATGGTATGTTATTGATTTTAGTCAAAGCCTAACATATCCTATAATTCTTCCTACTTTCTGGTTTAATTACGTGTCCTAAAAATATATCGCTTGAAGGTACCTTGGAAAAAAAATTGCCCTCTACCAGAGGTAGAGGAAGAGGCCAAAGGGCCAGGCAAGGGCAGGCAAAAGTTGTGGATGCTCCGGAATGCAACACCCGGTGCAATTACCAAGTGATTTGTTCATCCTCCCAGTCTAAAGAGGAGGGTAAAAGTACTAATAGTAGCAGTTCAAGCTTAATTCCAGTTAAGGAAGGGGTTGAAGTATCTAATCCCATCTAAGAGGTGAGTCCTAAACAAGCGTACCCGAATTTGGTTTGGTGCAAAGATCTACATGTACGAGAGGCTATACGGTGGCAGATTGAGGGTTCCCAAGAGCATTTCTACAATAGGATAGCACAAATAGATAGAGTAACCTTAAAGAGGGATATTTTTGAGGATTATCAAATTGTGCCCATGACCTTTCATGAATACCTAGATCTTGAGCATCGAATTGTTGAGTATCAATTGGCATGGATGAGTAGGCCGCTGGGGACCTATCAATCGAATCTGGTCCATGAATTTTTCTCCAATTACTTGGCATTGCTTGAAAAAAACTATCCTCCAGGTGCATCAAGGCTATCCTTGCCAAGACTGTGAATGATATCAGGAAGGATTGGTCTAGAAAGTTGGATGATGCATTATGGGCATATCAAACACCTTTTAAAATGCCTATTGGCATGTCTCCATACCAATTGGTTTATGGAAAGGCATTTTATTTGCCAATTGAGTTAGAGGATAAAGCGCTGTAGACGCTGAAGCATCTTAATCTGAACTAGAATAAGGCAGCAAATATGAGACTGGGTAGCTTAATGAGATGGATGAGTTCCATCTCGAAGCTTATGAGAGATTTGACTTATACAAGGAGAAAATAAAGAAATACCATGATCGCAAAATTGATAAAAGGGAGTTTTAGAAAGGTGACCTGGTGCTTCTATTCAACTCCAAACTCAAATTGTTCCCAGGAAAACATAAGTCCAAGTGGTCAGGCATATTTAAAGTTAGTCAAGTCTACTCATCTGGAGTAGTTGAACTTGAAAATAAAACTGAAAGTGTCTTCAAAGTCAATGGGCAATGAGTCAAACTTTATATCGGTCCAAAAGACTCAAAAAAAAGTATTTCCACTTTTTATCTCGATGAAGTGTGAGTAATTGAGATAACTAAGTCATGCCATTATGATAAATCAGGCGCTAGTGCGAGGCAACCCACATTATGTTGTTGTATAGCATTTATTTAAGTTATTTGGTTGTTTGTTTTGTTGATTGGTGTGAGATGAAGGGTTATGGAAGTGTGCAGGTACAATAGAGCAGAGAAAATAGAAGCTGAAGGAGTTTCAAGTGGCCGACGGATCATCCAACGGACCATCGCAAGATCGATGGACCATCGCGATCAATTGTTGCAACTATGTCCAGAAACCAAGAATCTGGAAAAGTAGCGATGGGACTATTCGATGGACCATCGAAACCTTGACGTACCATGGAGTGAACCATCGTAGATTATACCCAAGGTTAATTCATTGGATAGGCCCAAACGAATGTCCGACGGACCATCGCATGCTCGATGGATCGTTGATTTAATCATTGCAATTAAACCTAGTTTAACGGATTGGGTCGAAGCGGTTTACATAGCCAAATTTTAATTCTTATCTGATCCAACCAGTTTTAAAGTGATAAATTTGAAGTGGTTAAGTAAACCCTACCTATTTAATGTACCTATACCTTTTTCTTCTCCCTTATAACTTCTCAACTCCCCTTTTTCCCCTTATATTAAAATGCTACTTCCCCCTTATCATTTTTACCTCACAAGTCATAAGTTCAGTTTACTGCATCAAATTTTAATTTGACTATTCGAAGTGCATTGTGCAAGTCCTAGTAGTGATTCAATACTTCAGCATCCAGGTATGAACTCTCCTTTCTTTTTTCTTTAACATGATGAGAAAGCAAATAGGTAAAAACAACCTAGTACGTCAAAGTCAGTTCGTTTTCTCTTTTGTTTTGTAATGGTATGTTATTGATTTTAGTTAAAGCCTAGCATATCCTATCCTGGGTGATGTCTGAGTAGCCCATGAATTAAGAAAAGCAAAGTGAGTATTAGATTAATTGTGAAAATGCGATGAAAATTAATGCTTAAAATGAATGAATTTCAAAATAAAGCCTGAAAATGAAAGATGGCAGAAGATAATTAACGCGATCGACAATCGAATACTCGACATCTCATCGCTTGAACCGTCATCACTTCTTCAGAACCAATGTAATTATAATGAACCCAATGGTTTTGGGTCGACGGACCATCGTAGGACCAACGAACCATCGCCCTACTCATTGCTGGTTTATAATTTTTCCTTCTTTTTGGTTTAAGTATGTGACTTGACAACGTATCACTTGAAGGTACCACAATAAATAAATTACCAACCACTAGAGGTAGAGGTAGAGGCTAAAAGGCCAGGCAAGGGCAGTCACAAGTTGAAGATGCACCAGCATGCAACACCTGACACAATCGCCAAGTAATTTCTATATTCTCCCATTTCGAAGAGGAGGGTGAAAGCAGTAGCAGTAGAAGCTCAAGCTTAATTCCAATTGAGGAAGGGGTTAAAGTACCTAATCCTATCCAAAAGGTAAGTCCTGAACAAGCGAACTTAAATTGGGTTCATCACAAAGATCCGCAAGTGCGGGAGGCTATACAGTGGTAGATTGAGGGTGTACAAGAGAATTTCTACAATGGGATAGCACGAAAAGATAGGGTAGCCATAAAGAGGGCTATTTTTAGGAGTATCAAATTATGACCACGACTTTGCATGAATACCAGTGCTCTAGAACTGGTTCAATGAGTACAAACTGGCATGGATAAGTAGGCCACTGTGACCTATCAACTGAATATGGTCCATGAACTTTTCATTAATTTCTTGTCATTTCTTGAAAAAATTGTTCCTGTTTGTGGAGTTGATATCGAAATTTTAGAGCACTTTGAACAGATTCTTATTTGGGCCCGACTACCAGATACAAGGGGCAATTCCTGAGTTAGAGCATCAATTATTCACTTGGGCTACTCAATATCCCTGGTTACCAAGGATCCTGACAGATGGGGGTGAGCCTGCCTCGCTACACAACCCCCATGAGCAAATATTGAAGAAATCCCTAAGCTTCAGGGCCAAGTTTTGGTGGGCAATTATGAGGCTAAGGTTGATGTCGACAGGAGGGGATGACCGCCTAGAACTCACGAGAGCTGTGATTGTTGCTGCCTTAATTGAGGGATTGATAGTTGATTTTGGCCACATTATTGCTGATGAGTTATTCTTCGACACTCACAAAACTCAGACTGCGCTGCCATTCCCATGCCTTATCACAGAGTTGAGGAAGTAGGCAAGTGTACCTTTGATTAGCAAAGTTGATAATGAGATCCAGGTGACACATAAGAAGGATATTGAAAAAATGAGGGATGACTCAAAGTTTGATATGTGAGTCAACCGGTCTCCAGCTCAGCAAACTCACTTAGAGCCAGTTCCTGAATCAGCAGAGGTTCCTTCAGGTATGCTATTTCCACTTGCTACATATGTACCTCCTGCTAGTTCTATAGGTTCAGATTCAATGCTCATGGGAAGAATTATAGATTCTGTATCAGTTCTACCCCAATATCTGAGTACAGACTGAACCATGAAAACTTTGCAAAGACTGTACGAGCTATCAAAAAGGTTGAAAAACAAATGGCCATATAGAGGAAAGATTTCAAATCCTTCATTGAAAGGATTGTAGAGGAAGTATTGCGCCCTTTCAGAAATATCTAGCTGTGAATGGATAACATGGAGGAACGAATCAACAAAAATCTAGAACAATGTCCATCCCGGATTTGGCTAAAATAATAGATGAGGTTAGAAGGCTTCGGGCAGATGTAGAAAAGATAAATCAGCAGCCTCAGCCAACTATCTTTGATCCAATATAGATGCTAGTTATGAGGATGAGGTCCTTGTTCACTTATTTTGGCACCCAATCAAGGATATGGGTAAGAAGGCAGCTGAACCAGATGAAAAAGCTGAGAAAGCTGCAATAAAAGACGCTAAGAGAAAGAGGCTAGAAGCCATTTCACCTGATTAGAAACTTGAGTATGACATGTGAAAGGCAAAAAAAAGAGGACAAGGAGAGATGCAGAGAGAAGAAGAAGAAGACCAGAAGATGAAGCAGCTAGAGTGTCTACCCGTTCTGCCCCAACTAGGAGGCAACCTTTAGATTCGGCTAGAGATGTGGTTCCTCAAATTTTAGAGGGAGAGATTATGAGTACTCCCACCACCATGGTACTTAACATTGCACCGAGTGAGGATGCTGGTACCTCCCCACACTTCACTAATGCCTCAAATTGAATAAGAGGCACAACAAGTATTCTCCCATCCTTTGTACTTAAGATTTTAGGCATTTGAGGACAAAGAATTATTTTTGTGGGTGTGGGATATGCTTGTACCATGGGGTGTGGGCTGTGTTGTTGATATTATCGGCATATAGGATATGCTTGTACCATGGGGTGTGGGTTGTGTTGCTGATATTATCAGCATGTCTAAGTGTTGAATTTTCATTTTCACAATTTTTATTTTCATAATTTGTTGGTAATATGGTTGCATGGAATAAAAGTTTCATTTACAGTAGCACCTTATTGTACATATGTGGATGACAACTGATGGTGGCAAAATTGTGTTTTTTATTTTTTGTATAATTAGTTCCTCTTACCAAGTGGCAAAGTGATGTGCAACTATGTGTGACTCTATTAATGGCATTACAAGTTAGTAATAAAGCAAAACATAGCTATGTGATCTGGATCCCAAAAATTAGTAGGATAGAAATTAACTTAGTGCCTGTGTGGGTGAGTATTTGTGTAGTCCTGACATAAGTGTTATACCTAGAACTTGCTCGGTTCATCAGATGTTGTTATGTATTTTGACTTAATAAGAGAGGATAGTACGCCTTCTTGTATTGTTAGTCCACTTAGCCAAATGATTGACCCACCAAAAATATTGTGTCCCCTTTTATCAACCCTTTAGAGCAGTGGTAGTGTTTTTCTGTCCAAATAAGTTTGATTCACTCTCAAGAAGGTGTTAAGTATTTAGCTTTAGCCCTGGTCCAATTGTGGACATTGTGCATTTTAACTTAGACAAATCGCCTAAGTCGAGGGTGGATATTGTTGGATTGTTAGTAGCATAGGAGGTTGAATTGAAAGTAATTTGAGGGGTAGCATACGACCTTGGTCTAATTAGCAAGATAAATAGATATTGTGCACCTCAATCTTCTGCATCAACATAAGTTGAGGGTGGATGATGCTGTGTTCTGAATATAAGAAAAGGAGTTAGGTTATGACAAGAGCGCTGAAGAATAACTGCGATTGAATAAGAGTGAAATTCTTGTACTTTAAGTCACTTACCTAAATGAATAACCTTCACCAAGACTAAAACTTCATTACAACCCTTACCAAGTCCTACTTGATCTTAGCGTGTCAATCATAAGAGAACATTAGATGATAAGGGAAAGATTATAGGTGTACACTATGTTGGAAACTTTTTTTCTAAGAGTGAGAAGCTTAGTTTTGTCCACGATTTAACTGTGTGATGTAAGGTGGACTTGTTTTCTATGAGGGCATGTTGAGTTATATCTGTTCTATTTAGTTCTTTTGGGTATTTTATCTGTATTATGAGTGTGCTGATTAGTAGTTAATGCCAGTTATGGATCCATGTCTGTTGGGATGGAATAACTAAATAGGTAGTGGATGATTTTATGATTGTGTTACTTTTACTATGAACTTCCCATCATGATGTTGTTCATATATATATCCTAGTGTTGAGTTGCTTGAGGACAAACAATTACCTTAAGTTGAGGGTATTGATGTTCTATTTTTTAATGGAATATTTTAGGCCTTTTCCTTAGGATAATTGTGCGTATTCTAGAAACTATGGTTGTATTTAACATGATATTTTAGTTTTTTCAGGATAAGGACTGGGTGTTAAGGATAACTTGGATAGTCTAAGCAAAACAAAGGTAAATTGAGCAGCGACGGCTCAGGCGATAGACCATCAATCTTGTGATGATCCGTCGGTCTAAACCGTCATCAAAAAATAGAAGGAAAAGAATCTGGACATCCTGCGATGGTCCAGCCGATGGACCGCTGGCCTTGTGACGAGCTGTCAGTATGAACTGTCGCCATAATACAGAAGGCATCATCACTGAAAGTCCTGCAATGGTCTAGGCAATGGACCATTGACCTTGCGATGGGCTGTCGCACTACCTGTCGCCCAGAGGCATAACATAGAGTCATTGGACACCCAACGATGATGCAAGTAATGGACCGTCGGCCTTGTGACGTACCATCGCTTGACCTGTCAACCGAAACAAGGAGAATCTGAGTTTGAAGTTTAAAACCCCAATTCTGGAATCATATAAATACAAAGTATTAGGGTTTATTCTGCATCTTTGGTCTTCAGTTTCATACTTTCTCCTCAATCTCCTCTATTAAGAGCTTTGTACTACTTTTCATTAGGATTTGAATCTATAGATTGAGACTTGATTATTGGTTTTCATATTTTCCATCAAAGATTGAGAAGAACAATATTGTGAAGAACAATATTGTGACTCTTGTAAGTACTCTTCTGAAGTTATTTATGAACATCAATATAACTTTGATTTCTAACATGGAGATTTTTAGCTAAACTCCCATAACTAGGGTTATGGGGGCCTTGATGTAGAGAACTATTTTGGGGTTGTGAATGGGTTTGTTTTCGAACATCTATTAAAATGTCATGAATCTTTCTTCATCTTAATGAAATCTTGGTTGTAAACTTGAGAAGTGAGCCCATGAACTCCACTTGTCTAATAAGAAAGTAGATGTTGGAAAAAGAAGCGATTCACATGAACTCCATAGGTTTACCCTTTGGGTTAACGGGTTGATTCCCTAATAGGATCAACCCTCATGAGAGTGTTATTGAATAATGCATGAATTCTTTAAGTTTGAGAGAAGTAAAGGGTTAAATACTCATTAGGTTGAGAAGCACGAGGGTAATATTTAGAATTCAATAATTCTTGCAATTGGATACATAAGTTAGAATTCAAACACGAACTCACAACCCTAGTTGTTTGAACATCTTGGTGAGAATAACCCTAGTTAATTCATTCTCAATGGAATTACATCTACATTTACTCTCAGTAGCTCGACTTTTGTGTAACACAAATACAAAAGGGCACTGTTAATATTTCTAAACCCCCTTTATTTTGGAGCCTTAGATCAAAAGTCTAATAATTGTCACAATACTTAGTGAAACGGTATTCCTTGTGGGATTCGACACCCAACCCAGTTGGGTTATATATTTGATAGTGACCGCTTAATCTCTCATAAGAGAGTTGTAATTTGGATATATCAACTACCGTCTGGCATAGAAACTAAGAAAGGATCTGTAAGGACTTCAGTGTTGACACAAACATCTACAACTATATAGGGAGTCACAAAGAAAAGTGTGGCTCTGGGATCTAACAATGCATAAATATGAATACGAAAAACTTGTAATATACCAGTGACCATATCGGGAGGATCCTCCTAATACTGACGAGTCTGGAGGGCATAAAACCTACCCTAATGATGTCCACCAATTTTATAGAAGTTCTAACCTTCTAAGTCAGATAACCTACATATGAAGAGTTAAATTGATCTTTCTAATGAATATCCTTACCTCTATGTGTAACCACTAGTCAATCCCTCACTCAGAGGCCTAACCCGCCACACCCAAAACAAGCATCACTACTTGACAAACACTAACACTTGTAGTTCCTACAACATCTATTGTAAACTGGGTTAGTGCGAACTCTATTCACTGTACTCTGAGACTTAGAGCCTGGCACTCTATCACGAGTATCCTCTATGAACTTGGATACTAGAGCACTAGTAGAAGATAAGGATGAATCTTAAGATATTTTGAGGAATTGAGAATGATTTCCATTATCTAACCTCTACTGAGAGAAATTAAAACTACCAGTTTTGGCCCACTTATTCTCCCTTTCCTTCTCCTTGATCTTCTCTTCTCAATGTATTGAACATGAACCATTAATTTGGAGATGTCCATCTCCATGACCAATATAGATGTCATACAATTCTTAACCATATCCTCAGAAACACCTGACACAAACTTTCTCATTTAGGCCCTAGAGTCAATAAACATAGTTAGAGCATACCTCTCCAACTAAGTAAAATTAAGTGAATACTCCTTCACACTCATGTTTCCCTGTTTTAGGTTTATGAATTCCTGCACCGTAGCTTCTCTTAACTCAAGTGGGAAGAACCTATTCAGAAATACAGCAACAAACTCAACCTATTCAACCAACCCTTCATCTGTACGTTTGTCCCTCTTCCACTGCTTGACCCATGTGTGATCCACTCCTTGTAATTCATAAGTAGCCAAATCAGTACTCTTAGTTGAGGTGACACCCATGATCTCTTTGACCTTTTAAATACTGTCTAGGAACTCTTGTGGGTCCTCTCCAGGCTTAGACCTAAAGAACATTGGAGGATTTATCCGACTGAATTCCCAAACTCTACTAGTTTTCATATTCACAGCCGAGTTGGTTGGTACAACAACTTGCTGATTATTCTGAGTTTTCATTAACTAGGGAAATGCTATAAAAGAAGCCCTAAACTCATCATGGGAGACCTGTTAATTAAGAGGATCATCCAAAATTGGAGGTGGTGCTTTTTGATTCCCATTCCACCTTTTGTTAGTTCTCTTGGGAGGAATTTTTTTTAAATGGGTAAAGGACGAGTTAAAAGAATAATTTAAATAGAGTTCACACTCTATCTTATGACATGAATAATAAAAGAAGCGAGACTTACCTAAAATTTTTCATAGCCTCTCACTCATAAGTGTACCGAGCTTTACACCATGAACGAGACTCTACTTAATTTGGCTTTCATACATGCTAGTAAACTTCAAAATTGATGCTATGATATCAAGTTTATCATAACCTGAGACTGTTGTATAGTTGTAACACAATGCTCAGAGTCACGAGTGACCCCAAGCTAACCCATGGCCTTGCATAGCACTAAGAATGCTGAAGAAGTAATAAATTGAGCGGAAACTAAACAGAAATGAACTGATAATAAATATTGATAAAACCAAATACTAAATATCAAAAGTAAACTTTCTGAGACTACTCAACATGCTGAAAACCTAAACATCTATCTAAAATTCTCCAACTCATATGAGTTGTTGGGACAAACACCTAACCAACTCCGACTGTCTAAAACTAATAGAATAATGAAAAATAACACTAATAACTATTCCTTGAATGATAAGGACTCACTAAATACTACAATTATTGGTATGGAAATGTACTTAAATTGACCTAGATGTTAAGTGTCAGAACCTATATTATAAGACAATATAGTACAGAAAAAGTACGTGATCAATACTTTAAATGTACTGAGTATATAAAATGAGAAATAAATAACATAAGCTGAGCATAATGCATGCCACGGATAACTGATATACGACTATGTATGAACATATACTAAATGATAAGATAAATAACTGAATATAAGGTAATGAAAAATTTGAGACCGCAATCTAACCTGACCAAATTCCAATAAGTAACCCCATTGGATGGGTGTTCAGTAGCTTTCCAAAGGTATAAACACTGGCTGGCGTGGATCCAAAATCTTATTTCCCCTGGTCAAGACTCCAGGACATGACTCATGGTGAAACCCAATAAGTTGTAAGTTGAGCCAATGAGACTGTTTTCAAAAATATCCAAATAATTTATAAGGGTTGTTTTGTCTTTTCACACTTTTTAAACACCAACTCTATTTTGTTTTGTGTATCCCAAGGTTGATTATTAGTGTTAATATTCCCTTAAGTCCTGATAAACTCAAAATCCAATCAATATTTGAAAAAAGGGGTGATTTCCTGTTTCCAAAGCCAAGAGTAGGGTACTTCAATTTTAAACTCAAATTCTAAAGAGTTCATCAAAGGTTTCATCTCCAGGTATGTGGGATTACATTAGGTTGCTTCCATCCATTGACTCCCAAAGATTTCTCGAATACTCAAGTTAAATACACCCTTCAAGTTTAGAGTTCCATGAAAAGCATGTGTTTTATAATTCTTTAGATTATTTCTTGAATTAACCCATGAGTATTTGTTTCCCATAAGTTTAAGCATCTTCCCATACTCAGAAACATAAAATTCCATAATATTGATAAAATTCTTAATTCTTGGGTTTGAGTTATGAAATGTCCTATATTGATATTTTGATATTGTGATGTTTAGTTGCATTCTTCAGAGCTGGTGGGTTATGAACATTTGATACCTAGGAATCCATGCATACATCAGTTTACATGTTCTTGAGTACTTCAGATTATGCATTTATTGTTATTTTTGGAATACTATTATATTGAGCATATCAGTTATCAATGCCTTTTAATTACTATATTTAGACTGATAATGACTCCACCTGACGACTTGTTTAGACTTATAATGAGTACTATGTTGGGGTCGTCATCACTAGACTAAAATATATGATTCTTCACAACCATGACAACAAATATTTTCTATGACTTATTATGTACTGACAATGAGTCATTGTCAGAGTTGTTTTCACTAAAAGCTTGACAGTGTCTTAGTAAATTGGTCATATCTTTTTACCCCAATATTTAATTAAGGTATGACTGATAGTTTTAGAAAGTTAATTCAATTGTCTAGATGTTGATAGGTTTAGAACTCAAAAACTTTGGGTATTACAAACAAATTTACAATATCCTTAAATAGAAAGACTATTAAAAATAGAAGAAAGAAAGAACATAGAAAACGGCTCCAAAAGCTAATCCTATCTTGAAACTCCAACCAACACTAGTACAGACATCAACGATGGCAACTAGTACTTAGATCTGTATAGGAAATGGTGCAAAAGTGTACTATGAGTACCAAAGCAACGGGTACATATTAGGCATCATTGATACAAGAAAAGACTGGGAATTCATTAAATGGACATATAAGATGCAAAAAATAGCAAGCACATAAAGAGAAACAACACAAAGAAAGGGGATGAAGAAAAAGAATGCTTAAAATTAAAGGATAAATAGAAAGACCCTTACTTATACCAAGTGATTAAAAAAAGATGGTGTATCAAACCATCAATCAAACCTCACCAATAGAAGCTCAAATCTTCCTCTTAGGTGGACCAAGGGAATTCACACTCCTCAAAACCCACCTTTCTTGCCAATTTTTCAACACGAGTGAAATCCATCAATTGTGCTAACCCTAATTCGATTTCCCTCACTTAAGGAGAAGGAGAATACTACAAGCTAACACTAATATTACAATCTGAAAATTCACTCCTCATTATGTCAAAAATTTAGTAAAAATAAGAGCTAAGGTGCCTATTTATACTTATTACAATCAAGGATAAAAATACCCTTAACGAAGGGTGCTCTTTTGGAGTGTAAAAATGGGAGTCTTAAAAGACAACAATAGTCCTAAAATGGGGTGCCTCTTGAGTATCAAATCATAGTGTGCAAAGTCCATTTTTTTCTTCAAGTGAGGTGCCTCTCGAGTGTAACGGTTCCCCTCTCCTCCTTCAACTTGACAAGGCTTTAAAATTCTCCAAACACTTGCCAATTCCGAAGTTTGAACCTTCGACAATGCCTTATACAATTTTGTACACCTCATGCTTGTATCAATCATCGACCAGCTTAGCAAGTCATAGTATAAGTATCATAAAATACAAGATAAAAAAATATTTAGGGAAAAGTGCAAATATGGAGAAGTGCTCCAAATACTAAAAGTAACAATCAAGTAAATAATATTAACAGTACATACCTAACTATATCCTTGCTTAACCCCTATAATCCCAGAAGATGCAAACAAATATAAATAACCAACTCGGTCACCATAAGCTCGATGGATGCAACCAAAAAGGAAATAGCAATAGTAATACTCATAAAACATCTTATCCTTGAAATAGTAACCATGGATCCTCTAAAACTATAAACACAAGACTCAATTCGATTCCATAACCATCATAAGTATCCCTCAATATCAGACTTAAACTGTAAGTAGTATCATGAGTATTGACCAGAAATAATAGCATCATAGTTTTTAGACATGAATAAGTCTTAGTATCATAACTTCCAGACTCAAACCAGTCTTGATATCATAATTTTTGGACTAGAACCGGTCTTAATAAATACAAGTTAAAAGCCTAGTCAAAGACATAAATGTCTAAATCCTCCTTGGGCTTAAGAATATAAATAGGATGATAAAAGAAGGCTTCTTGAGTCTAAAGGGAGCTAATTATCATTATGACATAAAGTGGGTTGGAGGGCCCACTCCTAACCTGGAGTGCCTATTCTAAGGAAATTTCTATACCAAGCCAGCCTAAGGTTCCAAAATCTAAATACAAGGTACTTCATAAGTCTCATAAGTCCTAATATAGCAATTCAACCTAAGGAATAAGTGGTTAAGTCAAGGCCGCATAAATACAGCTCACCAACGAGTTAAATAATCCAAATTTTGCTAAATATACCACCAAGTTGTAATTCCCAACCCAATACTAGCTTAATATCATATCTATACCATAATAAAACTTACTCTAATCGGAGAGTAAGTCTAGACTACCTAGACATTGAAGAATGCTCATTAAAGTCAGCTAAATTGGAGATTTTCACTTTCGAGAAGCCTCCACATGAAGCAATTCTATCAAAATACTGATATACGTATTAATACAAGAATAATGATACTCATATTACATTTTAATTCTTTGGGTCCAAAATTAAGTGAAAATCTCATGTGGGGCTTGCTTTTAGAATCAAAACTTTGAAACTATCAATACGTCCTTCTATGATAAAGAATCATTTATCGTTAATAATTCTATTAAACCCATAAAGAAACTAAGGATTTATGACTAAATTAGAGAATTAAATCGAGAATTAGATAAAACTTACAAAGATTATAATAAGGAACAAACTATCTGTGATCACCAATAGCCCATGATCACCCAAAGATCAATTTCCCAATCTCTTAAGCCCTCAGGTTTTATTGCTCTTGGGACTTAGTTAAAATGTGAGAAAATCAGGTGAAGGGAAGAATTTAATGCCTCATTGGTTACCTCTTAAGGAGTCAATTGACAACTGAAGTGACCGCTGCTAATGCAGCACATTGTCACTTAAGCAATAGCTGCACCTGGTCGGCCTCCGCTTTAGCGAATGGTAGGTCGCTTAAGCAATGTCATCTAAAGAGGTCCAGTCTTTGCTAAAGTGATAGGGAAGGGACTATCCTTGGCTACTAAAGTAACCCTTTAGTTTCTTTTGTGACCAACACTTAAGAAACCAAACTTTTGGTTAAGAAGTTGTACCAGTTGAGTCTACACCAGTTGGATTTGGATTCTTGTGAATGCAAATGAACTGTAAGACCCCACAAAATTATAATATTAACTCAGTCCTTTAAATCTTGATAAGGGGTTCCATATTTAGAAATCCTTTAGCTAAGTATTCAGACTTAGTGTTATTTTATCCTTTGTAGGTTGGAGACTCTATTTCACAACCCTCATGAACTTAAAGTAATGATTTTTAGGTTTAATCGTGATCAGAAAAATCAGTAGGTGTTTCCAAAAAAGTTTTGGATTTTTTGGACTTCATTTGAAATACATTTAAAAGCTTAAACCAAAAGATTGATGTTATATCGATGAGCCACATCTCCCATTGCATTAATTAATAGTTTCCCTCTATCTCCTAGTGCAAATTCTAGTAAATCAACATGGACTCGATGCAGCGCATTGTCTATTGCGTCGATGCGAATGATGCAACATGCCGGTTTGTACGTCCCTAAATCAGTTTTAAATCATTAAAAAAGCTGTGTCCTGAGGGGTAATTGGGTCTTTCCCACCGTATGTCATCCCACAAAACATGAAATTAAGCCCCTTTAGGGGCAAAATCCATTCATCTTTCTCAAAATTTCTCAAGAAACAAACCCCAGGATCTCAAATTTAAGATTCAGCCTTCAAGAACACTCCATCATTCTTCATAAATTTGAATACCAAGGTATGCGAAGTGTTCATCCAAGGGTTTTCTTCCACCCATAGAGTTCAAGAAACACTTTAAAAAAATATAAGTTAATTGATTTCATGGATTTCATATTAGATCTTGAATATAATAATGATTATGATGTTAATGGTGATCTTATTCCATTATTTGTCCCAGGTTTCATGCAAACTAGTTAATTATGAATTCAATTTTATGAACTGTATGTCGAACTCTTAAATTGCAAGGTGAATGTAGAATCCATGATATTACTACATAATTATTGATATGTGAAATACTCATGCTCCCCAAGTGTTTGTCAAAATGCTTGTGTGATTAGACTAGTCCAAGCATAACATGTTATTGTGTGATTTCAATTATACACAAGCTTATGTATAACAAGTGTTTGATAAAAAATGTCTAAGTGAATGTATTATTAGCAAGCTATTACCAATATGCTACTAAAGTAGGCAGTGATTTACTTTTCATGGTATCGAGTCCTGGGGATATTTAATACCTGATAATTTACCTGCTTACTTAGAGCCAGTGTCAGTTAAAAATAGTATCAATCATATCACGATCAGTGGTTCAGTAATCAGTTCAAAACTCAGATAGTAATCAATTCAAAATCCAGTGAACTTAGTTCAACCCAGCCAGTTAACACGATCAGTCATAGCCCAGTCCAGCCTAGTACATTTTAGAAATTAGTTTAGTGTCTATTCAGTTTGGAGTAGGATTCAGTATCGAGTGAACCCAAGGATAGAGACTCACCTGCCAGTAGAGGGTGTGAACCTTATAAGCAGTCCTTGTATTCCAGAACTACATAGCTAACGTAGGTTGAGACATCAACCTGCCATTTGATGGTTATGAGGTACCTTACCTGCCATTTGAGGGTACCACCATTCTCATTCAGAGCACCTTCCAGATGAGGGTCACTCAGCTTGTCTTTACCCGTGGCACAGTACTGATACCCTTCCAACTGGGGTTACAGGATGGATCCCAATCAGATCAGAGAGGGCAATATCGGTTAGACAATTACCTCCTACAATCTAAGTTTCAGTCTTTAGAATATAGCTCAATTCAATTCTACAGAAATTAGGACTATCAGACATAGTTACTCAGTTTAGTACGGATCTCAGAGTAATTCCACAGAATCAGGACTGTCAGATATGGTCACTTAATTAATAGTAATAATGTATTAGTAAGCTCAGATATCAATAAACCAGTGATTCAGAACTCAGTATTCAGTGTTACCATGACCTCAGTTACAGTTTACATATTAATACATGTACTCTCATTAATTTATACTCATGTTACTCATTTAGTATAATTAATATATATGAACCCATGCATCTCAACGCTTATACCATTTTTTACGCTATAATGTATATCATAGGTTTAGATGCATAGGCTCCCAATCATACTTAGCAGCCCGATCCATCAGCAGTAGATTAGTGGAGAGTCCTTATTCTTCAAGGACAGATTTATTATTTGAGTATTTTAGAACTCAACTGATTTTAGTAGTTAGATTTAGTTAGGGACTTGTCCCATCAACTCCTTTTTCAGACAATAGAGGTTTTTCAGACTAGATTAATTTTTCAGACAAATATTCAATTTACAGTATTATTTTTAGTATTCATTAATTAATTTTATGTTTTGAACCTTATGGCTATTTCTATCTAAAATTTGCTTTTTACAATTTTGTTATCAGTTATTGAAATAGGTACCAGTCATGGGTTAGCTTATGGTCCTTCGAGATTATAAGCATCGTGTAGCATCTAGGGTACATAATCAGGGCATTACAAACTTTGTATCAGAGACTGAGGTTCAATAGAGTCCTATGAAGTCTGAAAGCTACATCTTGTAGAGTCTTGTGCATGGGTGTGAAGCGCGCCACACTTATGGATAGGAGGCTACGAGATATTTTAGGAAAAGTTTCCCTTCTTTAAGTATTCATGTCGTGCTTGTGAGCATGAGCTTATGTTAAGCTCTCATTCTAATCCGTACTCACCTTTTAGTTTATAGAACATGCCTTCCAAAAGGACTACCAAAAGCAGAACCAGAAATCAATCAGTACCTCAGCCCATCTAGCCAGATCCCCTGGACAAACATGTCTCCTACGCTGAATTTAGAGTAGCTTTCACCACTTTATCTCATTCTTTGGTAGCCCAGAATAAAGTCCCAGCTATTATTCAAACCAACCTTGTGGACAATACTGCAACAGCAAGGATTAGAGACATCACCCGAATGAACCCTCCATCTTTTATTGGGTCTAAGTTAGATAAGGACCTTCACGAATTTCCTGATCAGGTGTAGAAAGTTATAGATATTATAGGGGTGGCTGCAAGTAAGAGTGCCAAGTTAGCTGCATATCAATTTTAGGATGTGGGTCACTTATGGTTTAAATAGTGCAAAGCCAAAAAGGTCACAGATGTAGGGCCCATAAAGTGGGAGAAGTTTGCCACTGCTTTTTTGGATAGGTTCTTCCCATTGGATATGAAGGAAGAAGAAGTTCTAGAATTTATTAACCTGAAGTAGGGTAACATGATAGTAAAATAATATTCTCGCAAGTTTACTCAATTAGCTAGATACGCTTCTCATACGGTGGCAGATAGCAAATCTAAGATGAGTAAGTTTGTGTAAGACATATCTAATAGTGTGGTTAAGGAGTATAGGACCTCAATGTTGATTAAGGAGATAGAAATATCTAGGATCATGGTCCATGCTCAGCAAATAAAGGAGGATAAGAATAGGGAGAAGGAGAGAGAGAACAACAGAGCGAGAACTGGCAGTATCAACTTTGCTAAGCCTAAGTTAGTCGATGGGAAACATTTTTAGCTCCTCATAAAATCCTTAGTTACAACTCCATCCTTAGCCAATGCTCTAGTGCTAAAATTCAGAGATGGCAATAGAGACGAGGCACCAGGTCCTTATTCTCAGGGTAGTGTCAGCAGTACCCGAACCAATCCCCTTTGCCAAAAATATGGCAGAAACTACCACAGTATCTGTAGGGTTGGTGGTGATATATGTTTTGGGTGTGTGAAGATAGGTCACAGAGTCATAGATTGTCCCCAGTCAGGTTCCCAAGGTCAGCATAACCATTCCTCAGCTCAGTCCAGTTGCCCGAATCAGCAGGGTGCCGCTTCTAGTGCTACGAGTGGGCAATGACCAAACAAACTCTAAGCCCTTCAGTCCCGAAAGGATTAGGAAATTTGTCTTGATGTGGTCACAGGTAAGTTACAAGTTTATCATTTGCATGTTTATGCTTTGCTAGATACATGAGTTTCTTTGTCTTTTATAACCCCTAATATAGTTGTTGACTTCAAAGTCAGTCCTGAAATTATAGTAAAACCTTTCTCATTCTCTACCTCAATGGATAAATCTATCATAGCTCGGCGTGTATACAAGAACTGTCTGGTTATGGTAATTCATAAAGTCACTTCAGTAGACTTAGTCGAATTTGAGATAACCGATTTTGATGTCATTCTCAGCATGGATTGGCTTCATTCTTGCTATGCCTCAGTCGACTGCATAAAAATATTATCCAGTTTTAGTTTACGAATGAGCCCATCCTAGAGTAGTGGGGTAGTACTTTAGCACTTAGGGGTCATCCTGTTTTCTACCTCAGGGCAAGGAAAATGATATCTAAGGGATGTGTCTACCATCTCATTTGAGTCCAGGACTCTAAATCATAAACCCCTACTCTTGAGTCACTATCAGTAGCATGTGAATTCGAAGACGTGTTCCTTAAAAATCTTCTTAGAGTTCCTCCCAAAAGGGAAATCGACTATAGAATGGACCTCTTCCAGATACTCAGCCCATATCTATTCCACCATATCGAATTCTCTAGTAGAACTTAAGAAACTAAATAAATAGTTGAAAGATCTCCTAGATAAGGGATTTATTAGACCTTGTGTGTCCCTGTGGGATACACTAGTTCTATTCTTGTGTAAGAAAGATGAGAAAGATGGTTCTCTTAAAATGTGTATAGAGTACCGTCAACTAAATAAAGTCACGATCATGAACAAGTATCTACTTCCAAGAATCGATGACTTATTTGACCAATTTCAAGGTGCCAGTTACTTTTCTACAATAGACCTCAGATCAGGATACTATCACCTTAGATTCAAAGAATGTAACATTCCAAAAATAGCTTTCAAAATTCGGGTTGGTAACTTCGAATTCTTAGTCATATCATTCAATCTTACTAATGCCCTAAGAACTTTCATGGACTTGATAAACCATGTTTTCAAGAAGTAATTGGATATATTCATCATAGTCCTTATAGATGCATCCTTGTGTACTCCCATAGTGAGCATGATCTTATAGACCATCTCAGAATAGTATTACAGACTCTCAGAAACCATCAGTTATTTGCTAAATTCACTAAATGAAATTTTTGGCTAAGGTCGGTAGCCTTCCTCAGCCATATCATTTTCAGTGATGGTATTAGAGTTGATCCCCAAAAGATCAAAGTAGTGAGAAACTATCCCAGACCCATCTCTCCATCAAATATCTAGAGTGTCTTATGCTTGGCTATCTATTACCGATGGTTTATTGAGGGATTTTCATCTATTTCATCCCCCATGTCTAGATTGACCCCAAAGAAAGTCAAGTTTCAATGGTCAAATTCTTACGAGAAGAGTTTTCAGGATTTGAAGACTCGATTCACCTCAGCCCCAGTTTTGACTCTACCAGATGGTTCAGATGACTTTGTTGTCTATTGTGATGCTTCCAGAGTTGGATTAGGGTGTGTTTTGATGAAAAGAGGTAAGTTCATAGCCTATGCCTCTAGATAGCTTAAGCCCTATGAAAAGAACTATCTAACTCATGATCTTGAGTTAGCAGCAGTAGTATTTGCCTTACAGATTTGGAGGAACTATTTATATAGAGTGCACATTGATGTGTTCATTTACCATAAGAGCCTACAATATGTGTTCTCTTAGAAATACCTAAAACTTCGTCAGAGAAGGTGGTTGGAGTTGATACTACGACATGAGTGTTCTATATTATCTGGGCAAAGCCAATGTGGTAGCTAATGCCCTTACTAGGATGTCTATAGGTAGTATTACTCACGTGGATGATGGTAGGAATAAGTTAGCTCAGGAATTTCATCAGCTTACCCGACTAGGTGTTCCCTTAGTCAATTTGTCAGAAGGTAGTGTATGGGTGCAGAGTAGTTCCGAATCATCCCTGGTTTCTAAAGTGAAGAAAAAGCAGGATAGGGATCCCATGCTAGTTAAGTTGAAAGAATTAGTTAGAGATCAGAAGATAGAGGTTTTTTCCTAAGGAAAATATAATATATTGCGTTGTCAGGGTCAACTATGTATGCAAAGTATAGATGACCTGAGACAGTAGATTCTAGTAGAAGTGCATGGTGCATGTTACTATATTATTCCAGGGGCCACTAAGATGTACCATTAATTATGGGAGATCTATTGATGGAGTGCGATGAAGAGAGACATTACAGAGTTTGTAGCTAAGTCCTCGACATATTAACAGGTTAAGATTGAGCACCAGAAACCTAGTGGGTCTATGCAAGAGTTCAGTATTCCCACTTGGAAGTGGGAAGAGGTGAACATGGATTTTTTGACAAGTTTGCCTCATACTCGTTGTCAGCATGATTCAATTGGGGTCATTGTAGATAGGATAACTAAATTAGCTCATTCCCTACCAATCCATACTTTTTATTCAGTCGAGGATTATGCCAAGCTCTATGTTAGGGATTTGGTCAGATTACACGGAGTTTTGTAATCTATTATCTTAGATAGAGGTACACAGTTCATCTCTCATTTAGGAAAGGCATTCGAAAAGGGACTTGGTACCCAAGTCCACCCAGCTTTCCACCCTCAGAATGATGGTCAAGAAGAAAGGACCATTCAGACTTTAGAGAATATGCTGCGAACGTGTGCGATAGACTTTAAGGGTAGTTGGGATGACCACTTGCCTTTGATTGAGTACGCATATAACAACAACTATCATTCCAGTATTCAGATAGCTCCATTTGAGGTGCTCAATGAGAGGAGATATAGGTCTCTGATTAGTTGGTTTGAAGTAGGAGAGGCCGCAGTGGTAGGGCCTGACTTAGTATTTGACACCTAAGAGAAGGTTCAGCTAATCAGGGAAAGGCTTAAAACAGCTCAGAGCCAACAAAAATCGTACGCAGATGTGCGGAGAAAGGATCTCGAGTTTGAGAGTGGTGATTATGTGTATTTAAAGATCTCTCCTATGAAATAGAGGTGGTTTGGCAAGAAGGGGAAACTCAGTCCTTGATATGTCAGTCCTTACCGAGATCTCAGCCATTTCAAAAAGGTAGCTTACGAGCTTGAGTTACCTTCAGACTTAGTTTTAGTCCATCCAGAGTTCTATGTCTCTTTGCTAAAGAAATGCATAGGTGATCCAATATTTGTAGTCCCTGTAGGGACTATAGACATTCAGAATAGCCTCTCTTATGTGGAGATTCCAGTCAAAATCCTTGATTATCAGATTCATAGACTGAGGAACAAAGAGCTCCTTCTAGTCAAAGTTCTTTGGTGAAACTAGTTCGTTGAGGGAGCTACTTGGGAAGTAGAAGAAGATATGCAGACCAAGTATCCTCACCTCTTCTCCGAAAACTCAGACTCAGCCCAAGGTAACATTTTTTCCTTGAACTCACTCAGTTTCATGCTTAGATTTTCTTTATAAACTTGGTATCAGTTATCATTGCATATCTAGTCATACATTCATGAGTCCGTTCAGTCAGATTTCATGCATAAGATATGCATGTTCAGTAAAAGAGACTTAGCTTATCAGCAATCCCAGCCATGTATTCATGCATCAGATATGTATGTTCAGTATGAAATTTCAGCATTAGTGTTAGTCATGAAATCATGTTACAGTTGTGCATGTCTTGTATCTAAATTCAGTCTATAAGTATTCTCAGCTCAGTCAGTCTCATTCGAGGACGAATGGAAATCCTAAGCTTAACTTAGTCCTTTAAAGCTTGTTAAGGGGTCCCAGACTTAGAAAATTTTTAGCTATGTATTCAGACATAGTGTTATTTTAGGCTTCGTAGGTTGGAGACTCTATTTAATGACCCTCATAACCTTAAAGTAATGATTTTTAGGTTGAATCATGATCAGAAAGGTCAGTGGGTTTTCCCAGACAAGTTTTGGTTTTTTTTGGACTTCATTTGAAATACATTTGAAAGCTCAAACTAGTGGATCCACACAATCACGACGTGCTGCATCGCCCATCGTATTGATGAATATTTTTCCTTCAGCTCCTAGTACAAATTCCAGTGAACTGACACGGTGCGTTGGCTATGCCATCGATGCCAATGATGTGATGCATCGGTCTGTGCATCGCTAAATTAGTTTTCAGTCATTAAAAAAGCTGCATCCTCATGGGTAATTAGGTATTTATCCACCGTATGTCATCCCCCAAAAAACAAAATTAAGCCTCTTTAGAGGCAAAATCCGTTCAACTTTCTAAAAGTTTCTCAAGAAGCAAACCCTATGATCTCCAATTCAAGATTAAGTCTTCAAGAACACTCAATCATTCTACACAAATTTGAATACCAAGGTATATGAAGTGTTCATTGAAGAATTTCCTTCCACCCTTGGAGTTCAAGAAACTATTTTAAAAATATAAGTTTATTGATTTTATGGATTTCATGTTGGATCTTTAATTTATTAATGATTATGATGTGAATGGTGATCTAATTCTGTGATTTGTCCCAAGTTTCATGCAAACTACATTGCAAGGTAAATGTAGAATCCATGATATCACTACATGTTTATTGATATGTGAAATACTCATGCTCCCCAAGTGTTTGTCAAAATGCTTATGTGATCAGACTACTCCAAGCATAACATGTTTTTGTGTGATTTCAATCATGCATAAGCTCATGTATAACAAGTGTTTGACCAAAGTTGTCTAAATAAATGTATTATTACAAAGCTAGTACCATTATTCTACTAAATTCATGAAGTTATTTACTTTTCATGCTATCGAGTCCTGGGGGTATTTAATACCCGGCAATTTAACTGCTTACCTAGAGCCAGCGTCAGTTACAAAATAGTATTATTCATATCATGATCAGTGGTTTAGTAATAGTTCAGAATTTAGTTAGTAATCAGTTCAGAATCCAGTGAACTCAGTGCAGCCCAGTCAGTTAACACGATCAGTCACAATTCAGTCCAGCCTAGTACATTTTAGAAATCAATTAAGTGTTTATTCAGTTGAGAGTAGGATTCAGCACCGAGTGAACCCAAGGATGGGGACTCACCTTCCAGTAGAGGGTGTGATCCTTAGAAGCAGTCCTTGAATTCCAAAACTACATAGACAGCGTACGTTGAGATATCAACCTGCCATTTGAGGGTTGATGAGGTTCCCTACCTGCCTGTTGAGGGTACCACCATTCTCATTCAGAGAACCTACCAGATGTGGGTGACTCATCTTGTCTTTACCCGTGGCATAGTACTGAAACCCTTCCAGCTGGGGTTATAGGTTGGAACCCAATCATATTAGGGAGGGGAATGTCAGTTAGATGATTACCTCCCATAGTCTCACTTTCAGTCTTCAAAATAGAACTCAGTTCAGTTCTACAGAAATTAGGACTGTCAGACATATTCACTCAGTTTAGTATGAAACTTAGAATTGTTCCACAAAATTAGAACTGTTAGTTACGGTCACTCAGTTAATAGTAATAAAGTATTAGTAAGCTCAGATATAAGTAAACCAGTGATTTTGAACTCAGTATTCATAGTTACCGTGACCTCAGTTACTGTTTTGCGTAGTCATGCATGTACTCTCATTTAGTTATACTCATGTTACTCAGTTAGTATTGTTCATGCATATGAACCCATTCATCTCATCCTACCTCACTTAGCATACCAGTACATTCAAAGTACTAATGTATACCTTGCTTTTACACTATGATGTCTTATATCATAGGTTCAGACGCACAGGCTCCCGTTCATACTTAGTAGCCCAATCCATCAGCAGTAGATTAGTGGTGAGTCCTTATTGTTCAAGGAAATATTTGTTATTCTAGTATTTTAGAACTCAACTTATTTCAGTAGTCGGAGTTAGTTGAGGATTTGTCCCATCAACTCCCTGTTCAGACAGTAGAAGCTTTTCAGACTAGTGTAATTTTTTCGGATAGATGTTTAGTTTATATTATTATTTTCATTATTTAGTAATTGATTTTCAATTTTGAACCTTATGGCTATTTCCGCCTAAATTTTGTATTTTACAGTATTGTTATTCAGTTAATGCAGCAGATACCAGTCATAAGTTAGCTTTTGGTCCTTTGAGATTATAAGCACTGTGTAGCATCTTGGGTAAAGACTAAGGGCATTATATGAACTTGCTAACCTATTAAATTAAACATTCAAAACTGAATGGCACAATCAAAATATCCATCCAAAGTCATGTATAGGAGGGGCCTATATTGAAAGGCCATATTTATCAAAATCCATCCAATAGCCCAAAATGGGTCTGAAAGCATAGGGACCTAAAGCAAAGGCCTTCTAGACTAAAATAGATATTTTTGATCTGATAGAACTATCAAAATTAGCATACAAGGTTGTTAACCTAAAGCTTATACCCGTTATCCAATCCTTACCAACGAGCTCTTCAAAATAAAAAATTGTCTCTAAAAATCAAATGAAATTCATGTTAACCAAACTATCAGCTTTAACAAGTCATAAATTACTTGGATCAGCTATATGAAAGCTCGAAATGGTGAAAAAATGTGGGAATACAAAAATGACCTTGAGGGTGATTACAATATCCACTAGTAAAAGAACTTTCATCTATAAAAAAAAGGGTTAGGATGCACCAGAAGGCTCAAATAGGTGGGGATACTAGACTCATATATCACTCTCAATCTCCTAAGTATCCTCCTCTTCTACTAAAATATCCGAGCGCGTAACCACCTGGAATCCCTGCTAATATAAGAATTGGATCTTCCATAAAGATCAATCTCTCATCTAACTAAATTGCATCCCACCAAAGCATATGTGGTATATCAGGGATATAAAGACGTAACATAAAAACATAAAAAATTGTATAGATAGTGGAAAAATTTGGGGGCAAGGTCAACTCATAAGATACTTCTCCAACTGTGTGAAGTATTTTAAAAAGCTTAAAATATCTGGGGCTGATCTCTTCCTTCCTTCTAAACCTTATCATGTACTTCATGGGTGATACTCAAAAGTATACTCAGTCTCTAACTCCAAACCTCAAGGCACAATGTTTGTGATCTACATAAACTTCTTCCTACTCTAAGTTTTCCTCAACCTATCCTCAATCACCCTGACTCTTTCCAACAACTCCCAAAGTATGCCAGTACCACCAGGACTAACCTTAGAGGTCTTAAACCACCCAATCACAGATTGATAATACCTACTATATAGTGCCTCAAATGATGCCATCTTAATAATCAATTGGTAGCTATTATTATAGGTGAACTCTGCCAATGCTAAGTATTGATTCCACTGACCTCTAAAGTCCATAATATTAGACCAAAAAATATCCTCAAGAATCCAAATAGTCTTCTCTGATTTCCTTTTAGTTTAGGAGTGAAAAGTAGTGCTAAGGTCCACCTAAATACCCAACACCTTCTGAAAAGCCTTCTAGAAGTTAAAAATAAATATCGATCCCCTATCTGAAATAATAGACATGGGTATTTCATGCAAACAAACTTCTTAGATACATCAATACGGGAAATCCTCTCGGCATTAAAGGACATATAAATAGGAAGGAGATATGTTGACTTGGTCAACAAATAAAAAATGCCCCAAATACCATCAGAACTATGAGAGATGTGAGGAAAACTACTAACATAATCCATGGAGATATTTTCCCATATCTACTCAGGAATGGGCAATCTATGAATTAGTCTACTAGGCCTCTAATCCTCGGTTTTCACCTGATGATAATATAGGTAAAGAGATATAAAGTCCATTTTACCGCTATTCATATTTAATGACCCTTCATATCATTTTCCATATTTCCACATATTTTTACAGTCATAGCTTCTCCAAAGCTTCCCAAGTTATTTATGACATATTGGGATTGACAATTCAATTAACCAGCAGTTTGTTTGGTTTTTGAGCCAATTTTCTGTTATAGAGTGTTTCCTGGTTCCAAATAGCTATCGGGGAAAAACTTTAGTAAAATAATATCGTATGTGAATTTTAACTTTGCCAGCAGCTCCAAAATGTCAATTTTAGGCTAGGTGAACCTTCGGTTTGGATTTTGAGGCACCTGATCTTATTTTGACATATTGGTTGGGAAGTTAAGAAAATAAAATATGGGTGTGGGACCCATATTTGATTGAAGTAACCTCGGAGGAAAATTTTAAGTGAGACATCGCGTCTAGAATTTTGAATTTGGTATGGCTACATAGGTTATTTGCATATATAAGATTTTAAGAGGTTGATCCTATTTTGGAGTTGGAAAATCTGGTGCACCAGCACCAAAATAGTACAATCGCAGGTCTAGGTACACGATAGAGAGACCCGAGTACCTGGTATATGTATAACTAGATAACAATGTCATGATTTTAGGAATTTTTCATCCATTACCTAAGAGAAAACCCCCTTAAGAGTAAGATATCTCAAAATTTAAAAGTTTGGGTGACTTGGAAACTTGATTAACATTTATTTTCACGATTATCTTTCGATTTGAAGTAAGAATTCACCCTTTTCTTGGTGAAATTTCTTGATTGCTTGCTCCCTCCCCCAAACCTTCAAGTCTTGATTTTAACCTCAATTTATCTTGGTTTTCACCAATTTTCGGGGGTAATGATTCCTTGAGCTTGATATTATGTTGGGTTAGTTTCAAAAATGCAATTTTCACCAATTTTCGGGGGTAATGATTCCTTGAGCTTGATATTATGTTGGGTTGGTTTCAAAAATGCAATTTTCATAAGTGGGACCCATATGAGGATTTAGATGTAATTTTTGGACTCGAAGCACAATGGTTAAATATGCATACCATTATTCTTTTATTAATGAGTATAATGTGTTTATTATAGGTTGGCATCTTGAGGAGGCATCTCAAAAGGGAAAAAAGATGGTTTAGCAGTTCATTGAGCTTTCTTCAGTGTCAAGGTAGGCTATGTTTATCCCTTGTTAGATTGAGCTATCTCATAGTATTATTATGATATCTTGTTAGATTTTGGATGGTTTTTAGGTGTTGGATTGATGAAATGTAAGACTTAGTTTAGTTGGACCGTTTAGGCTATTTTAACCCCCTAAAGCTAAAATACTTGGCTTGTTTTCCTTATGCCTTAGGTGAATTGGACATTATTACTCTTGTTTAACATGAGAATGCCTTAGATTGCTTGATTTAGGTAAGAATTCTTTAGACTCACTTACATTATTAAAGTGTGCCTTAGTTTTCATTGACTTAGTTAAAGTGCTTGAGAAAAATGCCAACCTTAAGGCTAATGTGGATTGTTCAACATTAATTAGTGGATTTAAATTCCATAGCCTAATCCAGGATAGAATTTGACTTATAAGTTATGTTGGGGATTTAGAAGTGTGCTCTTTGACCCACCTTAAGTCAAGATTGATGATTAGTTCTCTTAAAATGATTATACACTTGTTAAATGCCTAGAGAATGCCTTTTGAGGCAATATTGAGGAACCTTGGTACTTTTTGGTTATGATAAATGACATTGGAAGTAATTCCTAAATGATTATGCCATATCTATGATTTATTGGTTAATTTTATGAAGAGCTGTTGATTATGCTATTGTTAGGGCTATTTATTGGACTGCCAAATATACCATTGAATGAGCCTTTGACTATGATATTGTCTATACCATAAATTATGTTTTTACTATGCTATGAATAAGCTATAGATCATGTTATGGATTAGTTATTGCTCAAGATATTGATAAACTATCTTTTATGCTAATGATAAGCCATGGAATATACTATTGATAAGTCATTACTCATGATATTACTTATGATTATGATTATGCTAAACAATTATGCTAGTAATCATATTAGAAAACATCCTCATAGATGACGTTAGCAATTGTGTTATTATTTGTGCTAGAAGTCAAGATTATTGATTAGTTGAGAAATTATGCTATTAATTATGCCAGAAATCTTGATGCTTAACTATTTTTGCACTTATGGAATTGATTATATACCTGATTAAATTCTAAAAGATGATGTTGATATTGATTATGCCCAGAAAGGCAGTAGGATACTATGATGATATATTGATTCCTGGAAAAGAAGAAGGATAACTATGATGATATATTGATATCCGGAAAGGCCGGAGGATAATTATAATGATGTATTGATACTCGACAAGGATGAAAGATATTATGATGATATATTGATACCCAACAAGGACCGGGGATGATTATGATGATGTATTGATACCCGACATAGCTGAAGCATATTATGATGATATATTAATGCTTGGCAAGGCTGGAGGATGATTATATTAATGTGCCAGATTAACGCTCACCTAGACCTATAATACCCTGTATTTCCCTAGCATAATCTAAGTCCCAATACATGAGTATTCACACATAAAATTTTTGAAATACTGATTATTTGTTAGTTTAGGGCATTTCATTGTGTAGGAAATTGACTTAGCTTTCCAACGATGTAAAATTTGCCCAAATCCGATAATTGGGTAAGAAGTTATGACAATTTTAAGTTTCAGTCGTTGAACACCATCATTTTAACCCTTAGCACATTGTGAAGCCAGCCTAAATGACAATTTTTAAAAACCAAAGGGCCTCTACGATGTTGGTACATTGTTCCATAGGCTCAGTTTAGAATTGTTAATTTCTAGTGATCCCACGCGATACCACCGCATAGCGATAAGATTCTAGGTCACAAAAAAGGTGGCAACACGATTACACCGCGTCGTACCACCGTGCATTTTCCCAATTGTCCAATTTCAATGAGACAGCGTGATAGCGCCGCATTGCACCAGCCCATAAAATTGGGTAGTAATTTTGAGTTTTAAATCTGAGGGCATTAAAGTGTTTTCGCCTCACCCCAGTCAACCTTTAACACGAAATTCCCCCTAATTAACGTATTACTTCATTATTAACTTAATTTTACCTCAAATTCAAGAGATTTTTTCTCTAAAATACAAACCGTAGCTCTCAAGAATCAATGTCAAGTTTTAAATCTCTAAATTCAAGATGTTCATCCATGGATTCATTTCATCCATGGAGCTAAGTATCCGTTTTAATTACAAATCTATCATCTTTTTAAGATTTATGATATTAAATCGTGATTTTAAACTATGAATCTCCATGAACTTCCATGAATATTGATTTTATACAATACTTTGATGAAATTATGTTGTTATCAAATCCCCCATGTTTTATTATTGTCATTCTTTGAATTAGATAATGATTTAGTGTTACAAATGTTGAAGTCATGCTATTATTTCAAGTTTTATATTATTCCCATGAATTGAATAAGCTATGAATTACAAGTGTTTGGTAAAATGCCTACAAGAGTGATTGATTTGATAAAAGCTTTCATGCTTTGTCCCCCAAGCTTTAGTGTCATTTTACCATTGTTGTTTTAAAGTCCTGGAGGTATTGAATATTCGAAAACCATAGTTTTTTACTTAGTCTAGTCTCAGTATATTATAGAATAGTCTTCAGACCATACTATGAGCATTACCAGAATAGTCAAATATCAGTCAATTAAACTCACAACAGTCTAGTATTTCAGTGTCTTTCAGTTGAGAGTAGGATTTAGCACCGAGCGAGTGTAGGGGTGGAAGCTTCTCCATCAGATAGGAAGAGTCGTTAGTAGCACTCCCTATAATCCATAACTATGTATCCAGCATAGGATATAAGAAGTCACTTATCAGATTAGGCTTGACTATCTCGCAAGGGGTCACCCGTCAGTTCAGGCTTGACACCCTTAGTCCTTTTGACATTATATCAGTTTAATGGATCCACATAGCCAGTGTTAGTACCCGTGGTGCGGTATTAACACCTTTCTAATTGGGTTTACTGGTTGGACCCTGATTAGCTCAAATTGGGGAATTTCGGTTAGATGATACCGCCTACAGTCTCAGATACAATTTCAGTTATAGTTCTAGTTAAGTTATTCAGTCTTAGTGTTGTTTGACCAAAGCATACAAATTTTAGTTATTTTAGTATTTTAGTTTACAGATTTTACTCAGTTCATGTTATATGCTTGGTCATGCATCCTAAGTATCTACAGATTTTCACATATCTTCAGTATTTATAGATTTTCATGCATACTTCGTATTTACAGATTTCCACATATTCCCAGTACCTATAGGTTTCATGCATCTTATTTAGTACTCCATGTTTTATATGTATATTTAGATAGTTATTATTTGTTCTCATAACACCATGCTTATCAACCTAACTCATTTATCATACCAGTATATTCAAAGTATTAATTACTGATATATTATATCATCGGTTCTGACCCTCAGTTCCTGAATCACGATTAGACTTACCAAGTCCTTAGCAGTAGTAGTGGTGATTACTTATATTTCGAGGACAAACTTAATTTATTTCATGTCTCAGTTTAGTAGTTAGTTGAAGTGTAATACCCCGCATGTTTCTAAGCTAGGAAGTGAATAACTATTCCTATGTATGAAATATTCTATCCTGTGATTCATACTTGATTACATGACTTACAATGAATATCCTAGTGATAGGATAGCTTATGATGCATTAAGCATGTTCATATGAGTCACTTAAGGTAATACAAGCGAAGAGTTTTTGAATCCATCATGTTTTAGTGTTTGATTTTGCAAGGGTCATCCTTGAACGAGTATAACTCGATGTTAATATGGTATTTTGGCTGATTTAGACCCACCAAATTGTAGTGAATCGAATTATCTTTCCAATGATACCAATTTCGCCTTAATCCAATACTTGAGCGAAAAGTTATGTCCATTTTCATGAGAGATAGTAAGCATAGGCAATTGGTTAGGCACCGCCCAACCCAAGCATAGGAGATTGGTTAGGCGCCACCCAACCTAGCTTAGTCAATCACTTGGGCACTGCCTAAGTCAGTTCCAAGTACCAAAAACACTCCGTTCTGAGTTATTTTAAGGGTAATTAAGTCTTTTAACACTCCTTACACGTCCCTAAACATAAACCTATGAAATATATAGCTTTTAATCATATTACAACCCTATTATCATCTCAAAGCTCATCATACAAGGGCACTAAAATAGAAAAACAACTAGGGTTGCATAATTAAGCTTGGAGATCCGATTTCAAGGAAATTCCTCCGTCAATCATCAAGAATCTTCCTTCTAAGGTATGCGTGAGTTGATTTATGGATCCCTTTCATACATAAAGCTCAAAAACCCTCTTTTTCATTATAAAGTATGATTTCTATATTGTTGGGTGTTGATGATCATGTTGTTCATATTGGGTGATTCCCAAGATGAAATCTTTATATGTTATTTTGAATTTCATGATATCATCTGAGTTGGAAACATGTAAATTTGGTAGTTCATGATGAATAATTTGATGATTTTACCTATGCTTAAGATGTGCATGTAAGGTGTTTGATAAAATGCCTAAGAAACTAGAAATCATGCAATATAGCTAAATTGTGACTAAGTGAAGGATTCATCATATGTCCTTACGTTCCAATGACTTCTATGTCGATAATATGCCTTGTAAATGTTGTAGGAATACTCATGAACTATTCTTATGAGATTATTCCATGTTTACTTGCAAATCCTACTTATGAACAAGATGTATGATAACCATGCAATCCATGAACTTCCATGCTATTGGTATGTATTGCCAATATGATTATGCAATGAACATGATATTAAGATTGTGCAAGTACTTCCATGTGATATGAAATCCTTTCCATGCAATACATTGTTGATAACTATGCTTAGTATGAGATCCCTACTTATGATATTATAAACTATGGACTCTACTCTTATGATCAAGTCAGTTATGTGTGTCAGTTTTGTTTCATCGAGTCCTGGGGGTACTTGTACCCAAAAACTATAGATGTGTGTCTATATCCATGTCATGTTTCATGATATCTGAACTCAAGCTATGATTCCATTGACTTCAGTCAGTCATGTGACTCAGGAAAACCTCATGATCTTAGTCTGTTGTCAGATATCAGTAACATTCTTCCAGTCAATGGAATTCAGTAAGATTAATTCATGCACAGTCAGTTATTCATGTCTAGTTTCTCCAGATGGGAGTAGAGGTTAGCACCGAGTGAACCCAAGGATGGGAACTCAGCAGCCAGTTTAGGGTGTGATTCTTAGTAGTCATCCTTGTGTTCCAGAACTACATAGCCAGTGTAGGTGGAGACATCTTAACCCGTCAAATTAGGGTT
>NC_061117.1:133569259-133606167 GCF_002878395.1 Capsicum annuum
ATCCCAGCTTAGCCATAACGGCATACATGGGGCATGTAGGTTAAACACTACTTCCCTCAGTTTCAGTATCAGTATTAGTAAAAGAGCTCAGGGCGTTCTTCAGATTTTAGTATATACAGGACTGTAAGATACAGTCGTCCATGTTATCAGTTTCAGTATCGGTCATGACAGTTATCATTAAACCATGTATTAGCTTACAGGTCATGCTATCACGTATTCATGGTCCCATTTTCTATATATGCGTGTTTGCACTCCCATGCTCATATTAGTCAGTCAGTGTTGTTTATGCATAAAACCCTTTATGTTCATCCTACCTTCCTCGTATACTTAGTACTCAAGTTGTACTGACACTGCATTATGGTGCTTTCTTTTCATGTTACACCATAGGTTCCAAGACATGAGCTCCAGCCCAGCAGTAGCCGTAGCATTCCAGTCGCAGAGACACAGTGAGTCCTCATTAATTCGAGGATAATATGATTTGATTTATTTATTTATTTTCTCAGTTCAGTTTTACAGAGTTAGTTGGAGACATGTTTCTTCAACTCCTTATTCAGATAGTTTAGAGGCTTTCAGATTTATGTTTAGATTTACGTTCAGATTGAGTTGTTTTGGGTATTTTCACCCACATGATTGTATTCAGTTGAATCTTAGGGCCTTACAGTTCTATGTATTCAATATTATTATAGCATGATTAGCAGTATACAGGTACAGATATCAGTCATGGGTTAGCTTGTGGTCCCTCGGGGTTATGAGCACCGTGTAGCATTCTAGTTCAGCGAATTGGGGTGTTACATAAAGTTAGTTGGGGCCGATCCCATCAAATCATATTCATTCTATTTTAGAGGCTTGTAAGACATTCGAGTTAGTTATTCAGTATTCAAACATTTAAGTTAGTTATCTTGGTTATCAGTATTTTTATCAAATTCAGTCAGTTATTTCTATAGACTTATATTTCAATTTTGAATTAAGTTGTTAAAACCTTATGGCATGTGAATATTCTTCCACATTTATGACTATGTTATCCAGTGCTAACAGCAGGTACCAGCTCATGGGTTAGCTTGTGATCCTTCGGGACTGTAAGCACCGCGTGAGCCCAGGGTGTGCTTTCAAGGCGTTACAAACTTGGTAGTAGATCCTAAGGTTTTAAGTTTCCTAGGAAGTCTAAATGTCATGTCAAGTAGAGTCTTATGCATAGGTGTATAGCGCGCCACACTTATGGAATAAAGGCTACAAGGCGTTTAGGAAAAAGTTTCCCTTCTTTTAGTATTTATGTCATGTGAGTAAGTATGAGCTTAAATTAAACCCCCATTCTATCCATTTATTCTTTCCGTTTATAGAACATATCTCCCAAGAAGAACGAAATAAGAATAGAAAACGAGCCAGTCCCTCAGTCCATCCAAACGGATCTTCTAGATGAGTATGTCTCTCACTTAAAATTTACTGCTACATTTACTTCTCTATCGAACTCCGTAGCAGCATAGAATGAATGTCCAGCTACCATTTTGACCAACCCAGTGGCTAATTTGGGATTTCTCACTGATGAATCCTCCTTCTTTCATGAGATCCAAGTCTATAGAGGATCCAGAATAATTTTTAGATATAGTTGAGAAGGTCATGGATAGTATGGGAGTGACATCTAGTCACAGTGATGAGTTGGCTACCTACTAGTTACAGGATATAGCCCATAATTGATTTAAGCAGTGGAAGGTTGATAGGGGTGTAGATGTAGGGCCTATAGAATGGGAAGAGTTTGCCATAACTTTCTTAGATAGATTCTTCCCATTAGAATTAAGAGAGGTTAAGATCTTAGAGTTTATTAACTTGTAGCAGGGAAACATGAGTGTGGCAGAGTATTCCCTTAAGTTTACTCAGTTAGCTAAATAGGCTCCTCATATGGTAGTTGATAATAGGTCAAAGATAAGTAAGTCTGTGTCTGGCATATCTGATAGTGTGGTTCAGAAGTGCAGGACTGCAATGCTGATTAGTGAGATGGACTTGTCTAAGATAATGGTCCATTCTTAATTGATAGAGAATTGGAAGATTAAGGAGAGGGAGAGAGGTAACAAGAGGGCTAGGATAGGTAATTTTAACTTCAGTCAGATAAAGTCAGAGAGTGGTAGTCGTCCTCAGTTTCATTAGAGGTCTTCAGCCCTAGCAACCTCTTTAGTCAGTGCTCCCATACCTAAATTCAGAAATGATAATAGGGATAGAGCACCAGGCTCTAAGTCCCATGTCAGTGTTAACAGTGCTCATACAAATCCTTATGTAAGAAATATGATAGACACCATCAGGATGAGTGAAGTGTGGGTAGATATGTGTGCTTCGGGTGTGGCAAGCCAGGCCATCAAAATTAAAAGTGTTGGGTAATTGATCATAAAGGTAGGGATGTGCGCCAATAGGGCCAGTCCTATCAGTTATCAGTTCTATCCGATCGCCCAACTCAACAGGGTGTCACTTCCAGTGATGCTAGTGGTCAGTGTTCGAACAAATTATATGCCCTCCAGTCCTGCTAAGATCATAAAAATTCTCCTAATGTAGTTACTGGTACGCTGTAGGTCTTTCACTTACGTGTTTATGCCTTACTAGACCCTGGAGCTTCTCTTTCTTTTGTAACTCCATGTATAGCCATAAATTTTGGAGTTAGTCCTGAAACTCTAGCAGAGTCATTTTCAATGTCTACCCCAGTAGGTGTTTCCATTGTAGCCAGACAAGTATACAAGAACTGTTCAGTCACAATATCTCAGAAAGTTACTTCAATTGATCTCATGGAGTTAGAGATAATGGATTTTGATGTCATTCTTGGCAAGGATTGGCTCCACTCATGCTATACCTTAGTTGATTGTAGAAATAGAATAGTTTATTTTCAGTTCCCAAATGAACTAGTCCTTGAATGGAGGGGTTGTACCACAGCTCTTTGGGGTTTGTTGATTTCGTACCTTAGAGCGAGAAAGATGATATCGAAGGGGTGTATTTACCATCTTGTGCGAGTCAAAGACTCTAAACCAGAAACTTCAACTCTTGAATTAGTTCCTGTAGTAAATGAATTCTCAAATGTATTTCCTAAAGATATTCCTAGATTTCCTCCCAAAAGGGAAATAGACTTTGAAATAAACCTTCTTCTACATACTCAGCCCATATCTATTCTGTCATACAGAATGTCTCCAACTAAATTCAAAGAGTTAAAAGAATAGTTAAAGGATCTCCTAGATAAGGGATTCATCAGACCCAAAATCTCCCCATGAGGCGCACTTGTTCTATTCATGCATAAGAAAGACGGTTCTCCCATAATGTGCATAGACTACCATCAGTTGAAAAAAGTCATAGTCAAGAATAAATATCCACTTCCTAGAATCGATGACTTGTTTGACAAACTTTAGGGTGCCAGCTACATTTCAGATATAGACCTCAGATCAAGGTATCATCATCTCAGAGTCAGATATTATGACATTTTGAAAACAACTTTCTGAAATCGGTAAGGTCACTTTGAATTTTTAGTTATGTCCTTTGTTCTCACAAATGCCCCAACAACCTTCATGGACTTGATGAACTGAGTGTTTAAGGTACTTGGACATGTTTGTTATAGTATTTATTGATGACATTCTTGTTTACTCTCATAGAGAAATTGATCATGCAGACCATCCTAGAATAGTTTTACAAACTCTTAGAGCTCACCAGTTATTCACTAAATTCAGTAAGTGTGAATTATGGCTAAGATCATTAGCTTTCCTTGGCCATATTATTTTTGGTGATGGCATTAGAGTTGATCCTCAAAAGACTAAGGTGGTGAGAAACTGGACTTGATCTATCTCTCCATTAGATATTAGGAGTTTCTTAGGTTTACTGGCTATTACCATTAGTTTATTGAAGGATTTTATTCTATTGCATCCCCCTTGTCCAGATTAACTCAGAAGAAAGTTAAGTTTCAGTGGTCAAATTCCTATGAGAAGAGTTTTCAGGAGTTGAAGACTCGACCCACCTTAGCCCCAGTTCTTACCTTGCTAAATCATTCAGATGGGTTTGTTGTGTACTGTGATACATCCAGAGTAGGTTTGGGTTGTGTCCTCATGAAGAGAGGTAATGTCATAGCCTATGCCTCTAGACAACTTAAACCCCAAGAGAAGAATTATCTGACTCATGATCTTGAGTTAGCAGCAGTAGTATTTTCCTTAAATATTTGGAGGCATTACTTATATGGGGTACACGTTGATGTGTTCACTAACCATACGAGCCTGTAGTATGTGTTCTCTCAAAAATATTTAAATCTACATCAGAGAAGGTGGTTAGAGTTAATAAAGGATTATGACATGAGTGTTCTGTATCATTTGGGTAAGGGAAATATTGTGGCTTATGCTCCTAGTAGGTTGTCGATAGGTAGTGTTTCTCATGTTGAGGATAGTAAGAAGAAGTTAGCTCAGGAAGTTCATCAGCTTGCCCGACTAGGTGTTCGCTTACTTGATTCAACAGAAGGTACTGTATGGGTGTAGAGTAGGTTAGAATCATCTCTAGTTTCTGAGGTGAAGGAAAAGCAGGATAGAAATCCCAATATAGTTAAGTTGAAAGAATTAGTCAGAGAGCATAAAATGGAGGTTTTCTCCCAAGGAGGATAGCGTGTTGCATTGTCAAGGTACATTGTGTGTTCCTGGTGTAGAAGATTTAAGGCAACAAATTATTGCAGACGTGTATAGTGCGCGTTACTCTATTCATTGAGGGGCCACAAAGATGTACCGCAATTTGTGGGAGATCTATTGGTAGAGTGGGATGAAGAGAGATATTTAAGAGTTTGTGGCTAAGTGCTCTACAT
Organism: Capsicum annuum; assembly: GCF_002878395.1. Taxonomy (NCBI): domain Eukaryota; kingdom Viridiplantae; phylum Streptophyta; class Magnoliopsida; order Solanales; family Solanaceae; genus Capsicum; species Capsicum annuum. The sequence continues at coordinate 133,574,061 of NC_061117.1, forward strand.
GCCTGAAAGTTAAGATTGAGCACCAGAAGCTTAATCGGTCTATGCAGGAGTTCAGTATTCCCACTTGGAAATGGGAGAAAGTTAACATAGACTTTGTGACGGGTTTGCCTCATACTCGTCATCAGTGTGATTCTATTTGGGTTATTATAGATAGCATGACCAAATCAGCTCATTTCTTGCCAGTTCATATCTCTTATTTAGCTAAGGACTATGCCAAACTCTATCTCAGAGAGTTGGTTAGGTTGGGCAGTATTCCCTTATCTATCATCTCAAAAAGAGGTACCCAGTTTACCTCTCACTTCTGGAAAGCATTCCAAAAGGGTCTTGGTACCTAAGTCCTCTCAGTACAACTTTCCACCCTCAGAAATATAGTCAAGTAGAACAGACCTTTCAAACTCTAGAAGATATGCTGAGAGTATACGCAGTTGATTTTAAAGGTAGTTGGGATGACCACTTGCCTTTGATTGAATTCGCATATAATAACAACTATCATTCCAGTATTCGTATGGATCCATTTGAAGCTCTCTATGGTAGGAGATATAGATCACTAATTCGTTGGTTTGAAGTAGCTAAGACCATAGTAGTAGGGCCTGACTTAGTGTTTGATGCTTTAGATAAGGTTTAGTTGATCAGAGAAAGGCTTAGGGATACTCAGAGCTGATAGAAATCATATACAGATATAAGGAGAAAGGATCTGGAGTTTGAGGTCGATGATTTTGTGTACTTTAAAATCTCTTCTATGAACGGAGTGAAGAGATTCGGTAAGAAAGGGAAACTCAGTCCCTAATATGTTGGTCCATTCAGAATTCTAAGTTGTTTTGAAAAAGTAGCTTAGAATCTTGAGTTTCCTTAAGATTTAGCCTCAGTACACCTAGTGTTCCATGTCTTATTGTTGAAAAAGTGTATTGGTGATCCAGCTGTAGTAGTTCCCTTAGAAAATGTAGATATCTAGAACAGTCTTTCCATTGAAGAAGTTACAGTCAAAATTCTTGATCATCAAATTCGTAGCCTAAGGAACAAAAAAGTTTCATTGGTCAAAGTTCTTTGGCGGAATTAGTCCTTTGAGGGAGCCACTTGGGAAGTGGAGGCAGATATGTGGACCAAGTACCCTCATCTTTTCTCTGTGAATCCAGATTCAGTATAAGGTATTAATCTTTTTAAGATTTCTCTCTATCATGCTAAGTTTCAGTTGCACTTCATATTTATTTCAGTCACGCATTTACAAATTATTTCAGTCATGCATTCCATGCATAAGATATGCATGTTCAGTGTGTAAGCTTAGTCTATCAGTTTTCCTCAGCTTAACCAGTCTTATTCGAGGATGAATGATCCCAAGGGGGAGATATTGTAATACTCCATATTTTCCTAGCATAATCTAAGTCTCAATACATGAGTATTCATATATAAAATTTTTGAAATACTCATTATTTTTCAGTTTAGGGCCTGCCATTGCTTAGAAAATTAAATTAGCTTCCCAATGATATAAAATTCTCCCAAATTTGATAACCGGGTAAGAAGTTATGATGATTTTAAGTTTCAGTCATTAAACACCGTCATTATAACCCTTAGCGTATCACGGTGCCAGCCTAAATGACAATTGTCAAAAACCAGTGGGCCTCCACAATGATGGCGAATCATGCCATAGGTTCAGTTTAGAATTGTCAATTTCCAGTGATCCCACGCGATACCACCGGACCGTGGTGAGACTTTAGGTCGCAAACAAGGTGGCAAGGCAATTCCACCACATCGTGCCACAATGCATTTTCCCAAATGTCCAATTCTAGTGACCCGGCGTGATAGTGCTGCATCGCATTAGCCCATAAAATCGTGAATTTTTCAGCAATTTTAAGTTTTAAATCTGAGGGCATTAAAGTCTTTTTCCCTCACCCCAGTCAGCCTTTAACATGAACTCCCCCCCCCCCCCAATTAACCTATTACTTCATTATTCTCTCAATTTTCCCCATAATTCAAGAACTTTCTCTCTAAAATATAAACCCTAGCTCTCAAGAATCAAGGTCAATCCCAAGAACCTCTCCAAGAAATCATCAGATTAAGGTATGTTAAATGTTCATCCATGAATTCCTTTCATCCATGGAGTCCAAGTATCCGTTTTAATTACAAATCTATCATATTTTCAAGATTTATGATATTAAATTATGATTTTAAACTATGAATCTCCATGAACTTCCATAAATATTGATTTTATACCATGCTTTACTGAAATTATCGTTGTTATCAAATCCCCCATGTTTTATTATTGACATTCTTCGAAGTCATGCTATTATTTCAAGACATATCTTATAAATTTTGAAGTCATGCTATTATTTCAAGTTTTATACTATTACCATGAATTGACTAAACTATGAGGTACAAGTTTTTGATAAAATTCCTATAAGAGAGATTGATTTAATAAAAGCGTTCATGCTTTGTCCCCTAATCTTTAGTGTCATTTTACCATTATTGTTTTTGAGTCCTGGGGGTATTGAATACCCGACAAACATAGATGCTTACTTAGTGTAGTCTCAGGATATTACAGAATAGTCTTCAGACCATACTATGAGCATTACCAGAATAGTCAAATAACAGTCAGTTAAACTCACAACAATCTAGTATTTCAGTGTCTTTCAGTTGGGAGTAGGATTTAGCACCGAGCGAGTGTAGGGATGGTGGCTTCCTCGTTAGATAGGAAGAGTCGTTAGTAGCAATCCCTATACTCCAGAAATATATAGCCATCATAGGATATAAGAAGTCACTCCTCAGATTAGGCTTGACTATCTCGCAGGGGTCACCCGTCAGTTCAGGCTTAATACCCTTAGTCCTTTGGATATTATATCAGTTTAGTAGATCCACACAGCTAGTGTTAGTACCCATGGTATGGTATTAATATCCTGCCAATTAGGGTTACAAGTTGGACCCCAATTAGCTCTAATTAGGGTATGTTGGTTAGATGATACCTCCCACACTCTCAGATATAGTCTCAGTTACGTCCCAGTTCAATTATTCTTTTTTTGTGTTGTTTGACTAAAGTATACAAATTTTAGTTAATTCGGTATTTTAGATTACAGATTTTACTTATTTCATGTTATATTCTTGGTCATGCATCCTCAGTATCTACAAATTTTCATGTATCTTCAGTATTTATTGATTTTTATACATACCCAGTATTTACAATTTTTCACATATTCCTGGTACCTACAGATTTCATACATCCTATTCAGTACTTCATATTTTACATGTATATTCAGATAGTTATTATTTGTGCTCATGACACCATGCATATTAGCCTACCTCATTTAGCATATCAGCACATTCAAAGTACTGATCGAATACCTTTTTTTTGCTCTATGATGTATTTTATCATAGGTTTTGACACTCAGTTCTCGGCTTGTGATTAGAATTATCAGATCCTCAGCAGTAGCAGTGGTGAGCCCTTATATTTCAAGGACAGGCTTACTTTATTTCATATCTCAGTTTAGTAGTTAGTTGGAGTTAGTTGGGGCCTGTCTCATAAACTCACAGACATTCAGTTTTTGAGGCTTATCAGACATTAGAGTCAGTTATTCAGTAATCAGACATTTCAGTTAGTTAACTAGTTTATCAGTACTTTTATCAAATTCTGTCAGTTATTTCTATAGACTCATATTTCAGTTTTGAATTCAGTTATTAATACCTTATGTCATGTCAGTATTCTTCCACATATATGATCTTGTTATCTAGGGCTCACAGTAGGTACCAGTTCATGGGTTAGCTTATGGTTCCTCGGGATTGTAAGCGCTATGTGACACCCAGGGTGTGCTCTCGAGGCATTACAATACCATTGCATTTGGTAGAGGATGATCATTGTCAACAAAGCTCAACTTGTGCTGCGGTTGAATCCTCGATGAGTGGAATTAGCCTTCTAATCTTATGGGTGCTAATATTTACTAAAAAGATACCCATAATGTTAATAAAGTAAAATACATGATTTAAAATGGAGGGGTTGGTTTGGAATGTGGTATTATCAAAGTCTATTCAAGTAAAAAACTAAAGGTAACAATTATGATATGAAATTCAATATGAGAAGGATTTTGGGATTATGTCTACCTAAGGACAATTCATGAATGGCTGCATGACATTTGGGTGCAAATTCTAATTATCTACGACATGGTAGGCTATGTTGAAGGTTCGTAAGGCTAGTTTGTCAACAAAACCTCAAAATTATCACCCATGAACCCTTTCGGGTACCTCACGGGTGAGGTAATTAAACCTATCTAATACCTCAATTAGGCATCCCTATTTCTAGAAAGATGACCAAAATATAGCTAAATTTCCACTCATTCTTATTTCTAAGAAAGTGAAAAGAGAATAAACTACATCTAATACTGTCCACTATTGCCTTGTCATCGATATCCCTCTTTCAAGAATGATATGGGTTCGAAAATTTCACCCACATCTCTCTTTCAAGGTTGATGTGAGATTTCAAGAACTTGGGGTTTTCACCCAAAAATTCATCTTGGGCATTTGAGGTTTTCACTCACAAATCCCAACTAATTCAAGCAAGCAATAGTGAAACTCATTATGAAAAAACTAGAATCTACCCAAATATATCACAACCTACACATAATTGCAGCTTAGTTTAACATAATCCCTAGGCAAGAAAATTTAGGTACTCATAAATTTAAAGGAAATAGATATACCTAAAGGTTCATTCAAAATATCCATGGAAATGGAAAATTAGAAAAATCTTCAATTTAACTTTAATTTCACCAAACTCAAATTGAAAATTCAAATAGAAAAGTTTCCCCAATTAGTAGATTACAAATTATGCAAATTCAATTATTCAAAGTGTAGAATACCAAATGGGAAATGATTTTAGCACTATAAGGGATTTAGGGTCAGCTAGATAAAATGACAGAATTGCCCCTGGGAATAAACCCACTAAACCATGATAGCTATAGTTTGTTTGCGATCATGGCTACTTTGAATGCATTTAGATCCTCATGATCGCTGTTGCTTTCCAAAGTAGACTGGTCGCGATCACGACCCTCAGACTGTGATTACGGTAATTGAGCATTATTATGTGTAGGGTTTTCTATCTTGCACTTTTCTTCTCCTTTTGGTACCTTTTCAGCTAAAATCCACATCTTTTTTTCTCACCACTTATATGCTTGCAAAATATGGAAATTAGTGCATTCATCAAATAAAATTTTCTCATTCATACCTTCAAATCATAGTAGTGTGTATGAACTTTAGATGTAAATAAATGGTAAATTCACCACACATCAACAACCCAACTTAAACCTTTGCTTGTTCTCAACAAACACTACCTCTTACTCAATGAGACAATGTAAATTTAAGCCCATTTATGCAACATAAGGATCATGACGACTTCAAAATTGTCACTATGATGTTGGGCGTATTTATACGTCTAAGCACCAAAACTTACCCATGTTTTAGCTAAGTTTTGAGGATAAAATACATAGTTCTTGCACTTTGTATATTTTTAGTTAAGTGTGCTGACCTATGTGATTAGTATGCTTTTCAGGTACTAATGAGGAAGATTACGACACTTTGGGGACCTGTGGATAGCAAAGGAAACTTCACATAAAAGGAAAGCAACTTTTGCACTGAATGTGATATATGGGAACTTTTTTCCAGGAAAACTCAATAGTTTTAAATAGTTAAGGATACAGTAGCAATTTATTGGAGAAGGATGTTATTAAAAGCCTTATGGCTGAATTTTTAGGGATTATTGATTATTCTGTATTATATGGAAAATGAGAGAAAGCGGCTTAGCTTGAGGAAAAAGAGAGAGAAACATTTTTCTCTCTTATTTTTGCTATTCATCTTCTCCACCAAGATCGTTCTAAGTTTTGGTATGATGAATATTTCTATTGTGATTTCCATTTTATTCATGAGTAGCTAAGTTTATTTGTTAGGGTTATGGAAACCTTGTAGTATACTCTCTATTGCTTTGGGTTTTTGAATTTATGATGTGTTAATTAACTTATATCATTACTCTTTTCGTAATGATTGAATTCTCATGGTTGCAAACATAGGGAATGTGCCATTATAGCAATAACTTGTTTGATAGAAAAGTTACTATTTGGAAAAAAGAGTAGTCACAAGAAAATCGTGTTTCCAACCTCTATTTTACACGTTAATGCCTTAGCAGGATTAACTACTTGGAGAGTTCGTATGATTGGTTGTACACTTTGGATTCGAGAGAACTAAGGTGAATAACTCCTTTATGGTTGAGAAACACTTGGATTTAGAATTAGAATACATCTCTCTATAAGTGCATGCATGTATAAATCCTTATTACTCATAGTTAATAGAGAAGTAAAAGCTATAAGGTGGATATAACCCTAAATTATCATTCTCTGTGATCAAATATTAATACATATATTGCTTCATTGTTATATTGTAACTATCATTTCAAATTTAAACCAAAACCCCCCATTCAGGAACCTTTGACCAACAGTCCAGTAACAACTACAATACTTAGTAAAAGAGTATTCCCTATAGGATTCGACACCCAACCTGGTTGGGTTCTATATTTGATAGCTACCGCTTACTCTCTCATAAGAGAGGTATAATTTAGGCGTATCAAAATTTTGAGCCGTTGCGGGGGAATACGGTTGTTGACTAAGTTGTGTTTGTTAGTCGACCTTTTGGTCAAAGATTTCCAAAATTTTCCTTTTGGTTTGTTGTTTTTGTTTTGATCAGGTTGAGTGTATTACATGCCAAATACACGGAGATTGGGCCATCCATTATTACCTATGAATCTTAAACCATATCTCATTGGTAGAATGGATGTACAACGAGACCCTGAAAGAATAGCTGCTCAACAGGAGCAGGCTAGATTAGCTGCATTGGCAGCTGCATAAGTAAATCAACAGAATACTGATAACCCAGGTTCGGTACCAAATCTTGATGATGAGGACCTGGGTGATGATGAGTTATTAAATCCAAGGCGTGCAGATGATGTGGCTACACCAGTAAATAGGAATGTTAATAGAGATTGTCAAGCTAGGATGAGACCCGAACGTCGAGCTGTACAAGTTGCTTTTGAGGATAATGATGATGACTTGGATGGGGCTGGTGCCACAACGACTATTATTCCTCTGCCCTTGGCACCCAGAGCCCAGTTCAATATTACTAGCACTATGATCCAGCTACTGCAACTCAAAGGGTTATTTGGTGGACTTGCAGGCGATGATCCGAATATGCATCTGATTAATTTTATCTCTACATGCAAATCATTTGACAATCCAGAAGTTGGACAGAATGTGATCCGTTTGCATTTATTTCCATTCTCTCTATCTGGAGAGGCAACTCTATGGTTAAACAGGCTAACCCCTGACCCTATACCAATTGGAGGCAACTAAAAGATGCTTTCCTAGAAAGATTATTTTTGCTATCTAAGAGAGCACAATTGAGAGATGAGATAAGAAATTTTAGACAGCTTCCAACTGAAGCTCTCCACGAGACTTGGGAGAGGTTCAAAAAGACGCTGATGCGGTGCACAAATCATCAGATAACCAGTGTCCATTTGATGGAGATATTATATAGGGCTTTGAATTCGGTAACTAAGCAAGTGGTAGATAATGCTGTGGGTGGGTCATTCAAGGACCTTACCTTTCTTTGGGCATCTGACATGTTAGATCGTATGACAAAGTAGAGTAGAGCTTAGAATACCAAGGATTCTGAGGTAGCAAGCTCTATTGTATCTATTGGCATGACTACAGAACATAGGCGAAGAGAAGATTAGTGTGACCAGGATATGGATCATATGAAAACACAGATGGACCTTCTCACTAAGCATTTATTATTAGGAAAGATAGAGAAGGTTAAAGCTATAGCATCATAGGGAAGGGATGACTCCGATCTTGAGGAAGAAGCCAATTACTTGAACAATCAGATGGGTTTCCAAGGTGGTGGCCAAGGAAACCAAGGTTGGAACCATTAAGGAGATTGGAAGAATAAAAGTGATAGGAGTGGACTGTATGTACCTCCTGGAAGTTGTGATAATGCTGCCACCAGTCTAGGAAAAATATCTATGAAGGACATGATGGAGAAAGTATTAAAGCGAGTTGAGGCAGAAAATTCTGGGGTGACTACAATAAAGAGTGACGTATCTTTCATAAGTCAACTTGAAAATTTGCACTCAGTTGCTATTAAACAATTAGTGCAGCAGATGAGCCAATTACCCATAGCATTCAACCAAAGAAAGAATGGGACTCTACCAAGTTATACAGTTTAGAATCTAAGGACTGATGGATCGTGTATGGCCATTACCACTAGGAGCGGTAAGATGTTATATAGTCCAGGTTTGGGAGCTTCCTCTTATATTGATGAGGTTAAAATGGATTGGGAGATGGTTGATGAATCTCCAGTGGTGCCTGTAGAGTTGAAAGTTTTGGAAAAGAAGAGTGCGGAAGTTGAACAACCAACTAAGCCGAAGCATGTTAGTGATGTGGAGTAAGGCATAAGAAAGGAGGTAAAAGTAGCTCCAACTAAATTTCCAAGGCCACCACCTCCATTTCCATAACGATTAAAGAAAAAAGAAGATGATGGCAAGTTTAGAGAATTCATGCCTATGTTGAAGTAGTTGACAGTGAATGTACCCTTAGTTGAAGCACTGGAACAGATGCCTGGATATGCTAAGTTTATGAAAGACCTATTGACAAAGAAAAGGACTGTGAGCTATGAAAAGGTAGACAATCTTCATCATTGTAGTGCTATTGCTACAAGATCTATTGTCCAGAAGAAAGATGACACGGGAGCATTTACTGTTCCATGTACGATTGGATTGCTAAAGTTTGAAAAGGCCCTTTGTAATCTTAGGGTAAGTATCAATCTTATGCCATTGACGGTTTTCAAGAAATTATGTTTGGAAGATCCTATGCCCACTAATATGTGGCTTCTAATGGCAGATAGATTAGTAAAAAGGTCGATTAGGATTCTACATGATGTATTTATAAAAGTTGCTAATTTTATATTTCCTTCTGATTTTGTAATTCTTGATTGCGAAGTGGACTTTGAAGTGCCCATAATTTTAGGTAGGCCATTCTTAGAAACTGGAAGGGTGTTAGTTGAAATGGAGCTGAATGAGCTGAAATTTAGGCTCAATAAGAAAGAAGTTATCTTTGAAGTATGTCGGTCTATAAAACAACAAAAGAAGATGAGTGTCTTCTCGATTGTTGATATATTCTATGAAGATAAGCGAGATGTACCAGTTAAGGATATGTCTTTTGTGGAGACCATAGCTGGTTTGGTTGAACTTGCAAGCAAGGATGTGAGTGACTTCAAAGTGGTTGGACTAAGAATAAAGCATTGTCTTGATCCAACAAATGATGTACAAATGGTATCATCGACGTATCTTGATGAAGTCTGAGTAGTCAAGATAATCGAGTCGTGTCGTGATGTTAAATCAAGTGCTACATGGGAGGCAACCCATGATTTTATTTTTACTTTATCATGTTAAACAAAAATACAAAAAGAAGAGTCGAGTTATGATTGAAACTAGACGCTTGGTGGGAGGCAACCCATCTGTCTAATCATTTTTGTTGTTTTTGATTAAGTGTAGGCGCATGAAGTACTAAGGAGGAGATTAGTACCAATTTTGATTTGGAAGTGAGCCATGTCAATGGTGGTAAGTTTAGGAGTGATGAGAATATTACAGCTAAGTTGGATTGGTCAAATGTGTGAGGCTCAAGTATGATTGGCATTAGAGTCGCGCCTCGAATTATGTTAATTCAACCTAAAAAGTTTTGCATGCGACTTTATTTTGTGACTTTCAATGAGGTCTGTGGTGGTAGCGTAGGGATCGGGCCGACCAAGAGTGTGCCACATTTCCAATCGCTTATGCTCACTGCCTCACTTAGGCGATAGGTTAGGCGCCGCCTATGTTAACTTAGGAGATAGGTTAGGCGCTTAGGTGATAGGTTAGGCACCGCTAGTACCATTGCCTATGCTCACTGCCTCACTTAGGCGATAGGTTAGGTACGGCCTTTGTCAACTTAGGTGATAGGTTAGGCACTTAGGTGATAGGTTAGGCACCACTAGTACCATTGCCTATGCTCACTGCCTCACTTAGGCGATAGGTTCAGCGCGGCCTATGTCAACATAGGCGATAGGTTAGGTGCCGCTTATACCATTTCCTATGCTCACTGCCTTACTTAGGCAATAGGTTAGGCGCTGCCTAGGTCAACTTAGGTGATAGGTTAGGCGCCGCTTGTACCATTGCCTATGCTCACTGCCTCACTTAGTCGATAGGTTAGGCACCGCCTATGTAAACATAGGTGATAGGTTCGGCGCCGCTTGTACCATTGCCTATGCTCACTGCCTTACTTAGGCGATAGGTTAGGCATCGCCTATGTCAATTTAGGCGATAAGTTAGGCACCGCCTATGTCAATTTAGGCGATAGGTTAGGCGCCACTTATGTCAACATAGGCTATAGCTAGGCTCCGCCTATGTCATTGCCTATGCCCAATGGCTAGTTACTTTGCTACTTGTTTGGTAAGAAAAATAGTAACAAATAACTTTGCTATTTGCTCCAATGATGATCTCCATGCAGGTGGCATGACTCCTAATGTGGATGAGAAGTACTACTAGCCAGGTTCTTTATCTTGTTATTTGTACTGGGGACAGTGCTGAGCATAAGTGTGGGGTGGCTGGTTACTTTTCTACTTGTTTTGTAAGAAAATATGATCTTCTCCTTAGTATACTTCTTGATAGGATTAGTTATTTTTTTTTCATTTTGTTAGTTATTTAGTCATAATTAGGTGCTTTTCTCAATGATGGATGGATGGTGGTCGTCTTAAGAGAAAATTAGTCATTTAATTGCATGTAACTGTTCTTGTGGGTCATATGACATTATAACATAAGTATGTGATGGATCATTATGTTTGAAACACCTAGGCTCTAGTTGTGACTCTTGTTGTGATTGTTGGTTTTAATTGAAGTCATGTGATTATTAGGTCGAGAATCTATAATGCTCCTAATTGAGTTGACCATGTGCCATGAGTGTGTACGACTGTTGTGTATTCCTAATTGGAACTGATGCTAGAACTTTCCTGGTGTGTATGCAAAGGAAAATAAACATTGTGAGTTTACGAGATAATTTAGGTATTTCTTTGATAGCCATTATTCATACCTTCTTTTGACCTACCTTTGTACATTATCTTAGATAGCCCCATCGAGCCTTTAACTTGTTCTTTTGTTAGCCCCATATGTAGCCTAATCCATTCTTTAATAGACCGTAATTTGATCCAAAAATCTCCTAAGAGCTTTAATATAAAATCAATGTGAGTTAGGAGTTTGAGAATAAGAGAAAAAAGGTAAAATTGATGCCCCAAAGTCTAGTTATTGGCATGAGCAATTGATGTGGTTGGGAGTAGCTAAAATTGTTTAAAAAGTTCAAAATTTTATCCTGAACATGTTACAATGAACTTGTTTTGGCCCTGGTCCTTCTTGGACATTGTACACCTCAACTAAGGCAAATTTCTTAAGTTGAGGGTGGCTATTATAGGGGTGCGTAACGTGAAAAGGGTGCCAAAAAAAATACTTGAAAGGGTTGCATACTCCCACCATAGTGTTATTAATTAAGCTTAAGGAGTAGGGGTGAAAAGTAAATCTGTGAAGATAGAAGAAGTGGAAATTGGTTGTTTGAGATTGATCTTAATTGCATAATGTAGTGTATTAAACCGCTTAGGGAAGATAGTCACTATTTCTGGCAAAAATAGTTCCTACCCATCCTTTTGCCTACATTACAACCTGTAAAAGACCAATTTGATCCTAATCTTAGCATTCTGATATTAGTGGAGTATTACACTAAGGGTAAGCATATGGTCATCAGTTGTAATTTGAGAATTCTTTGTGAGAGTGAGCGCAACTTGATTCTTGTACCCATTTTGTTAGAAATTGCATGATTGTGAGTAACTCTTTTATTGTGAGGGCACATGGTTGATGAAGGTTGGGTAATTTATATGATTTTTTTTCTTGAACGATATGCATGAAATTGCCAACTTAATGAGTCGATTCTTGAGGTTAGGTTGTATCTAGGAATGATTTCCTGAAGCTACTTCTTGTTCATAATCGTTGTGTGAGCCTATTTAAGCATCTTGTCTTCCTTTGTGGTGCTAAGGCTTTTGTAGTATGCATAAATAGATATGTTGTTCTAGGATGAACAAAGCTTTAATTGTGGGGTGGTGATGTTGGGTGTATTTATACGTCTAAGCACCATATCTTACCCTTGTTTTAGCTAAGTTTTGAGGATAAATACATAATTTTTGGACTTGGTCTATTTTTGGTTAAGTGAGCTGACCTTTGTTATTAGCATGCTTTTCAGGTACTAATGACGAAGATTACGACACTTAGGGGAACTGTGGATAGCAAAGGAAACTTCACATAAAAGGAAAGCAGCTTCTGGATTGAATATGATATATAGGAACTTTTTCCTGGGCAAACTCAATATTTTTAAATAGTTAAGGATGTAGTAGCAATTTATTAGAGAAGGATGTTATTAAAAGCCTTATGGCTGAAACTTTAGGGATTATTGATTATTTTGTATTATTTTTATAACAAGAGAAAGCGGCTTAGCTTGAGGAAAAAGAGAGAGAAACGTTTTTCTCTCTTATTTTTGCTATTCATCTTCTCCACCAAGATCGTTCTAAGTTTTGGTATGATGAATATTTCTATTGTATTTTCCATTTTATTCATGAGTAGCTAAGTTTATTTGTTAGGGTTATGGAAACCTTGTAGTATACTCTCTATTGCTATGGGTTTTTGAATTTATGATGTGTTAATTCACTTATATCATTACTCTCTTCGTTATGATTAAATTCTCGTGGTTGCAAACATAGGGAATGTGCCATTATAGCAATAACTTATTTGATAGAAAATTTACTTTTTGTAAAAGAGAGTAGTGACAAGAAAATAGGGTTTCCAACCTACATTTTACACGTTAATGCCTTAGCAGGATTAACTACTTAGAGAGTTCATATGATTGGTTGTACACTTTCGATTCGAGAGATCTAAGGTGAATAAATCCTTGATTGATAAGAAACACTTGGATTTAGAATTAGAATTCTTCTCTCTATAAGTGTATGCATGTATAAATCCTTATTACTCATAGTTAATAGAGAAGTAAAAGCTATAAGGTAGACATAACCCTAACTTGTAATTCTCTGTGATCAAATATGAATACACATATTGCTTCATTGTTATATTGTAAATATCATTTCAAATTTAAACCAAAACCCTGCATTCAGGAACCTCTGACCAACAGTCCAGTAACAACTACAATACTTAGTAACACAGTATTCCCTGTGGGATTCGATACCCAACCTGGTTGGGTTCTATATTTGACAGCGACCGCTTACTCTCTCGTAAGAGAGGTGTAATTTGGGCATATCACACTACCACAAGTGGCTCTTCAAACATGGGAAAATACGATCTTATGACACCCCTTAATATGAAATGCACTTTCTAAGATGCAACAAATTTTAAGGAACAACGATACAACACTCACTAATACTCTAGAAGTGACTCCCTTTTTACCTTAACTCTAGTATACCCCCTTTTGCCCTATTTTTTGCAAGATGACAATATAACCCACCATAAGTTGTTTACATACCTCCTCACAAGAAGGATATTCCACACAAACCAAATTATCTAATATGGAACAAGGGATTTATGTAAGACCCCGCAAAATTCTAAGCTTAACTCAGACCTTTAAAGCTTGTTAAGGGGTCCCAAACTTAGAAAATTTCAGCCAAGTGTTCATACTTAGTATTTTTTTAACCTTCGTAGGTTGGAAACTCTATTTAATAAGCCTTATGACCTTTAAATATCAATTTTTAGGTTAATTTATGATCGGCAATGTTAGTAGGTGTTCTCGGATAAATTTTAGATTTTTTGGACTTTGTTTGAAACACATTTGAAAGCTCAAACCAGTGGATCGAAGCGATCTCAACGCGCCGCGTCACCCATTACGTCGATGAGTATTTTTTTCCCCAGCTCCCAGTGCTAATTCCAGTGAACTAATGCGACACATTGGCCATCGTGTTGACTCCAACAACACGACACATCGGTCTGCGCATCGTTAAATCAATTTTTAGTCATTAAAAAGTCATGTCCTCAGGGGTGATTGGGTCTTTTCTCACCTTAAGTCAGCCCTAAAAACATAAAATTAGGCCTCTTTAGAGGCAAAATTCATTCCCTATTCAGAATTTACTCAAGAACGAAAACCCTAGGAGATTAAATTTCAAACTCAAGGCTTAAGATTTCACCATCATTCTTCAAGAATTTAGCAGCCAAGGTATGTGAAATGTTCATCCAAGGGTTTCCTTCCAACCTTGGAGTTCAAGAAACTCTTTCTAAATACAAGTTAGTTGATTTCATGGATTTAATGTTGGATCTTGAATGTATTAATGATTATGATTTAATGGTGATCTAATTCTATGATTTGTCCCAAGTTCAAGAAAATTAGTTTAATTATGAATTGAATTTGGTGAACTACATGTCAAACTCTGAAATTGCAAGTTGAATGTAGAATCCATGATATTACTACATGTTTATTGATATGTGAAATACCCATGCTCCCCAAGTGTTTGTCAAAATGCTTATGTGATTATACTAGTCCAAGCATAACATGTTATTGTGTGATATTAATCATGCACAAGTTCATGTATAACAAATGTTTGACCAAAGATGTCTAAGTGAATGTATTATTAGCAAGCTAGTACCATGATGCTACTAAAGTCATCCAGTGATTTACTTTTCATACTATCGAGTCTTGGGGGTATTTAATACCTGAAAATTTAGTTGCTTACCTAGAGCCAATATCAGTTACAGAATAATCTCAGTCATGTCATGATTAGTAGTACTTTCAGTCAGTTACAGAACTCAAGAAAAACTCAGTAGACTCAATATCAGTCCAGTCCAGTTCAGTATGCAGTCCAGACCTCCAAAAAACCAGTTAGTTAATGAAATTCTATAGTGTTCTGTTAGTCAGTAGAACTCAGTGAACTCAGTTCAGTTCAGTTAGACAGTATAATTAGTAATAGTTCCGTCAAGCCTTGTATGAACTAGGAATCAGTTCAGTGTCTATTCAGTTGGGAGTAGGATTCAGCACCGAGTGAACCCAGGGATGGGGGCATTCCTGCCAGTAGAGTGTTTGACCCTTAGTATTATCCCTGTATTACAGAACTGCACAACTAGTGTAGGTTGAGATATCTTCCTGCCAGACTAGGGTTGATACATCTCATACGATTTTTCCTGCCAGCGAGGGTTGACAAAAGGATTAACTCACAGTTGTCTTTACCCATGCCATAGTACTGACACCCTTTCAATTAGGGTTATAGGTTCGACTCCAATATATTTAGAAAGGGGTATGTTGGTTAGATGATTACCTACCACAGTCTTAGTTTTAGTCTTCATAATAGAACTCAATTTAGTTATATAGAAATCAGGATTGTAAGACACAGTCACTCAGTTCAGTATGAAACTCAGTACAGTTTCACAAAATTAGGATTTTCATATACAATCATTCAACTATAAATTATACAGTACCTGTAAACTCAGATTTTAATAAATCAGTATTTCAGAACTCGATATCTAGTGTTAACATGACCTCAGTTACCATTTACATATTCATGCATACACTCTCATTCAGTTATGCTCTTGTTATTCAGTCAATATTGATCATGCATATGAACCCATACATCTTAGCATTTCTCACTTAGCATACCATTACATTCAAAGTACTGACGCATACCTTTTTTTTGCGGTATGATGTATTATATCATAGGTTCAGACATACGGGCTCCCGATCATATTTAGCCGCCCGATCCATCTATAGAAGACTAGTGGCGAGTCCTCATTGTTTGAAGATAGATTTATTATTATAGTATTTTAGTAATCAATTTATTTAAGTAGTTGGAGTTAGTTGGGGATTTATCCCATCCACTCCTTGTTCAGACAGTAGAGGCTTTTCAAATTAGAGTATTTATAGACAACTGTTAAGTTTTGGTTTGGATGTACCATACTCAGTATTTACTTATAGTTTTTAACCATATGGTAAGTTTCCTTCTAATTTCCACATAATTACAGTATTACTATTCAGTTATTGCAGCAGGTACTAGCCATAGGTTAGATTGTGGTCCTTCGGGATTTTGAGCACTTAGTAGCATTCGGGGTACAAACTTGAGGCATTACAATTTAATTGTGAAGATCTCTCTCACAGAAATATTCTCTATGATAACAAGTATTATACCAAAGGCTTGCCCTTATTTTCAATCGCCACAATAATGAGTACACCTAATTGGAGATCTCGAGTTCAGGGAAGGGTAGGATATCATTTAGGAAAAAAAGTATATATACCCTCTTTGAACATCTACATCAAATTATTCCATCAAACTTTTGACCTTGGACCACTTCTTTTGTTTTCAGACTTTACACATGCCTATTTTTAGCTACACTTACTTACCTAAATTTTTGAAGGCATCTTGCATCTCTTATTTCTTTTTCAATCTATACCTCATTCTTATTTTTATCATTCCTTTCTTTTCAACTTTTTCATTGATTAGCTCATAGGCATCTACTTATATAACCTTGGCCCAAGGTCATCTCTTCCAAACTTACCACCCCCAACTTAGGCATTTGGCCTTAATTTTTATTTTTCATGTTCAAGGAGGGTAGGGTTCAAGAGAAGGAAAAACTTTTAATGGTTCAAGGCTTGAAATATAGGCACAAAAGAAAGGCTTGAAAACTCGAATTGGGTAACTAAGGATACTACTCTATGCATAGGTAGCTTATTTAGGCTAAAGTGGGTTCCTATGTTCACAAATATGGCCTAGGATTATTTCACCAACCAAGCATAATAAAAATTAGATTTGAGAGACTACCGAGGTGAGTTCTAGATGGTACAAGTATGGATGATATTTAGGGAAATATGCTCACCACACTGGAATGAAAACTTCAGAAAGTGGCTCAATTTCCCTTCCCACTAGAGACAAAAATGAGGTATTTACCAATTTTTACAAGGTAAAAAGTTGGAGTCATAAAAAGAGGTAAAGTATTATTACAAGGTTTCTCACGTTCGTCCACTTGTTTATTGAAATAATTTTGGATGGAGGGGGGTGTCTATACGTAGTTTTGAGGATGAGCAACTAAACTACGAGGGACTAGGTCCCTGGACATGCAACATATAGTATAGTTGGCATGCGCCTTCTGCACAATTTTGTCATCTCATGTAACAAACTTGCAGGTGCTATTTTGTGCTGTTGTTTACCGACTTGGATAGGTGGTCCAATGATATTCCATCTCTAATCATCATGCAGCTATAAAAGAAAAGAGAAGCCTCTTCAACAATTGGGTTTTTGCACATTCCAAAGAGTGAAAAGAGAGGTAGCAAAACCTTATTTCTACACTACTCAAGTACTTAGCTGGTTGGTTATGCTTAAATTGAATTTGTTCTTGAGTGAGTGCTAAATTGTAACCAAACTACTCTTGTTTTATGATAAGTTTTTTCTTTTTGAGAGAGATTCTTAGGTAGAGTTACACAAGTTTGTTGTTGATTGGAGTTAATCAATCCAGTGAGAGATTTTGGTAGAGTTACAAAGATGATCTTGTAGTAGAGTTACTACTAGCGAAAGTAGACTAGAGGTTGGCTGTAATTTTCAGTAACTAGGAGAAAGATTATAGTGGATTTGGAGGTTCTTATGAGGGCAAGCAATGGTTTTTCCTATATTGGGTTTCCATGTAAAAATCTTATGTTCTTACATTTGTACACTTCCTTAATTTTTAATTCCTCATAGTTGCACTACAGTTCTATCGCTTATAATTGATTCTAAAGGGACATATTCCCTCACTATGTGGTGCAAACCCTTAGGGATCAAAAATTGGTATTAGAGGGTTCACTCTAAAAGGTTCATACCTAGAGGGTTTTGCTCATCATGACTGTTTTACCAAAACTAGGAGAGGAAAGAAAAGAAACAAAAAGGGAGAGATTACTAATCTTGAATGCTTTAGAATCTAATTCAAGAGATGATGACATTAATGTTACACTTTTTTTGACAAAGATTGTTAGAGCTGTAAGAAGGGCTGGTCATCTTAGAAAATTAAATTGTAAAATTAAAGGTTTTCACAAAGGTGGAAGATCTAAAGAATTAATGAGAAGCTACCTAGTGTAGAAGAAGAATCTAAATCCTAAAACATCAAGAAGAATAGGTGGAGCTAGTTGATAGTAAAAAGGGTGTTGGTTGCATGGGAATACTTGTCCATGAAGTCTAGGAAAGACAGAGTATGAACTCAAGTGTATTCACTATAAAAGAAATGGATTTCTAATAACGAGATGTCAGAACCGGCCTAAAGCTAAATTGAGAAGTACTGAATGTATTATGCAGATGAATGCATTTTCTGAGGACTTCAAATATTTGAAAAGATCAAAGAGGAAGTATCACTTCCTAGATGGGCTAAGAAGAATTTGACCACACCATTGTCTCTATACTGGGAACTTAAGCTCTAGTGGGTTCCTAAATCCAACTTGTGGTGATGATCTTAGGAACGTGAAAGGGGATTGTAGTCAGGAGTAGCTCTTTAACTAAAAGAGTTTAAAGCTTTATAATGAAAAGGCTAACTGTGTTCTCTCTCTATACCTGTCTCTCTCAATACACTTGAAGATAGAGGTTTCATATTTTGAGATGGATGATTTCAAGGGACCTGGTCCTTAAGAAATTCATACTAGAGGAAGCTTCACCAAAACAAATAACATGTGAATCAGTGTCTCTTCCAAATTTGGCTCTAACAAGGGGACAATATCTATGATAAAGTAGGTATATACTAATCTAACTCAATATTATATCTTTGTAGGTATACACCCAAGGGAACAACTTTGGAAGGAAATAATTGAAGCAAGTACAAGTTGAGATCTCACTAAAAAGAAGAGGGATCTAGTCCTATCTCTCAGGTGAGTACCAAAATGATGTGCCTTGAATGTTTATAATATTTTTGTTTGAAAAGGCCAACTTGTTTAATTCCTTATGAACAAAATTTGTAAAATTCATTCAGAAGTGAAGAGTCACAAGGGTTGTCATTAGATGCGTCTGTTCAAAAAGAGTGTCTCTTAAATGTCAAACGGTCATCTTTTTACTTATAAATTCAAACCCTATCAATTCATTATTTTCGCAATTAACTCAAAACTCTATTAAAACTAGTACGTCTTTTCTCCTTCTCAAAAATTCTTTTTCTCAACCTTAAAGTGTGTAAAATTCCGTCTTACTCAAATCCCATGAAAGATCTATCTTCAGATCATTCTCAAGAACCACAAAAAGCGTCAACTGTTAGTTCATCTCATGAGATTAATGAAACCCCAGGTGAAATTTCTCCAGTAGAAACCTTAAATCACAATGAATGTTCTGTCCAAATGGATGACCTGAATAAATATTTTAGCTCCCAAATTGAGTAAGAAATTCTTCAAATTAAAAAGAACCTCTTTCCTTAGAAAAACTAGAATCCCCCGGTGCCCCTCAAATTTAGGTTCCCTCTAATGAACTGAAAGGTGTTGAAACATCAAACAAGTTAAAAGAACCTAGTTCTCCTACCTTTTTAGAGTCAAATTTTGTATTTATTAATTTAGTTGATGATTAGATTCTAGTGAGGAGAACTGATTCTCTCAGTAGCACGAATTTGGTAGCTAAAAACTTGTTATTACTTGGAAATGATCCCAAAGAAAATTTTACTAGTGGTAAAGAGGAAATAGAAAGGGAAAGGGATGATTTTGAAGAGGAAAGATAATATGTATTACCTCCAAATAAAGAAGATGAGGAGAAGGAGGATGAATAACCTCTAATTTTTAAAATAAAAAACTAAAGGATGGTAAAAGAAAAGGAAAAATGATTGACACCAGTGTTGTACGAGTTACTAAATCCTATTACACTAGAGGATCTGAACACAAATTGCAAGAAGATTCCATGAAGAAAAGTAAGACAAATGTGAATAGTAGGGAAGGCAAATGCTGAAGTAGTGGAGGTTGGAGAAGATGAGTATCCTGATGTTGACATTGTTATTGCATCTAAGAAGAAAAACTAGAAGTTCATGGTGTTGAAAGAACTAAGTCCTCTGATCCTAAGTCTAGAAGACATGATGCAACCAAAAAGAAACACTTTGCTATGAAAAGGAAGAAAGTTTCCAAGGACCTAGTCTTAAGAAAAGAAAAATTAATGAAAATAAAAATCAAAGTGATAAGTCTAAGAGAGTAAGAATATAGGAAGAAAAGAAAAATATGTCCAAAGAAAGAAGAATTGAAAGGCTGAAGACACAAAAAATACGATCAGGAAGAATATTTGATCCCAATATCTATGAAAAACTTAGGATGGTGGAATTGGCAGAATATGTCAGAGTTGGCAGAATTTATTCAAGGAAGAAGCACCAATCGTGATTGAAAATGAAGTAAGAAAACTATATTGTTCAATAGACTTCTCAGAAGATGGGTTGAGTTTATCTTCACTGGTGAAAGAAAAAGAAATATAGCTGGATGAAGGAACCTTAAAAGGAATTCTAGATGTGCCTGTTATAGGGGTGAGAAAAGTTGTGAAGCAACATCACACAACTAAATTCATAATTAAAGCTTCAAAAGTAGGTGGGACCATAATTACTGCGGTAAAGTAGAAGTTTCTAAGGAGTAAGTTTCAGTTTGTTTTTTAGTTTATTAATAAGGTCCTGCTGCCAAGATCAGAGAAAAAAACATAGCTTTTGGCGTTGACCTATTTCTAATTGAATGCCTGAGTAAGTTTGAGTTAATGAGTCTGCCTACTCTAATAATAGAGCATATGCACAAGGTGGTCCAAGAAAAGAAAGAAAGGCATGGGATACCTTGTGGTTATTTTCTAAAAAAAGTCCTTAATCATTTTGGGGTGATTGGGACTAAAGGTACACCAAGGATAGTTAAACAACTAATTAATTTAGCCAAATAAATAGAAGAGTTGAGGATTATGCTGGCAGTAACAGACACTAAAATAGGGAATTTGAAACAGCAAATTCAAAAGTGATCCTCAGAGGGATCAGGTGCCACAAAAGAACTTACAACAGAGAATGTAAAGCTCAAATAAAAAAAATGTAGAATTGAACAGTGAAGTACAAGACTGAATATTGAATTAAAAACTCTGACCAAATAATTGTTGGATGCTCATGCTGGAGCAGCTAAAAGATTAAACATGGTGCTAAAGTCATTATCTCTCAAGCCCCTTTCCACCTAAGTCTTAATATGTTAGTTTCTTGTGTCTGTTTCTGGCCCTTGGTTCTATTGTGTCCTTTACAAGCAGTAGTTTTATAATTTATTTTTGGTATATTATATTGGTACTTATCCTGATAGTTATGAATGAATCTTTATTTGTGATCTTCATCTATTTCCCTTACCCTAACTTGTTATTCATGTAAGTGTTGCCCAGCAGCCATGAGTTAATTAGCTTGCACCTATATTTACTTATGGTTTACTATAAATTCTTTTTAATGATACCAAAAGGGGAAATACTTACTTTGTATGTAAGGAACAGATGTGTGTATGCTAAATTGAAGAAGTATGGATTTAGGTTTATAAGGGAAGTATTCTAATACACCAAATGATAAAGGTGAACAATGGCAAGGGGATTTTTTTGCTTTAAGATGACAACAAGGGATTAGGTAATTGTGTTTCATTCTGAATGAGGAAGCAAGATGATAAGGGGAACATTCATTCTCAAATGGTAGTCAATCAGATTGAATGTGATGAATGTACACTAATTCTCAAATTGTATGGTTTGTTTTGTCATCATCAAAAGAGGAAAAGTTGATATATGTAGTTTTGATGATGAGAAACTAAACTATGAGGGACCACGTCCCTGGATGTGCAAGGTACAGAATAGCTGGTACACGTCTTTTGCACAGTTTGGTAAACTTGTGTAACAAACTTGCAGTGTTATTTTCTACCAACTTGGACAGCTAGTCAAATGATATTACATCCCTAATAATCACCCACCTATAAAAGGAAAGAGTCGCCTCTTCAACAATCAGGTTCTTTCACATTCTAAAGAGTGAAAAGAGAGGCAAAAAAATCCTATTTCTACACTACTCAATTTCTTAACTGGCTGTTTATGCTTAAATTAAACTTGTCCTAGAGTGAGTGTTGAATTTTAACCGAACTACTCATGTTATAAGAGTAGTGTTTTATTTTTAAGAGAGTTGCTTAGGTAAATTTACCTAAGTTTGTTACTGATTAGAGTTAGTCAATGCAGTGAGAGTCCTTGGTAGTTACCAAGATAAGTTTGTAGTAGAGTTTCTACTAGCTAAAGGATCTTAGAGGTCAGCTAAAGTCTACTGCAATCAGGAGAAATATTATAGAGGATTTGGAGGTGTTTGTGAGGGCAAGCCATGGTTTTATCCATGTTAGGTTTCCATGTAAAAATCTTGTGTTATTATATTTTTTCACTACCTTTATTTTAAGTACCTCATAGTTGCGCTACAGTTCTATCGCGTATAATTAATTCTAAGGGACTTGGCCCCTCACTGTGTGGTGAAACCACCAAGGGTTTAACAGGGTATTTCCTTTGCATTTGTACCTTGCACAACTTGTTGTTTATGGAACCAAACTATGCGAACATCTAATATTTCAGCTTTCATATGGGCACACCATTTGGCTACTTAGACTTCGCCATAGGTATAAGTGCAATCCCAAATCCAAAATGCTATAGGTACTTAAATTTCCCTTGCATTTGTAACTCTGATTCTACGGGTACTTAGACATTCCCTACACCCATGGCTTAAAACCAAATCACGTTGAGGTTTTCTTAAGAATGCTATCACCCAATCTATCATAGGGAAAGGCTCGTCCGATGTCACCATATAAAAAATAAATATAAAGTAAAAATCTAAAAATGAAATAAAACAACTAATCTATAAAATGTGGGCACCATAAGAGTTCCAGAATATTACAACCCATAAAAATAAAAATCATCTAAAATATCATAGAAACATCTAGAAATATCTCAATATATAGGCCGAAATGAATAAATACGGAGATAGGCACCCCCAACTAGCAGTGACCTCACTGCATAAATAATAAAGTATAAAGAGAGAAAAGGGTGCTCCTTAAAATCGCATCAAGAGCTACTCTCTCCCTCAGACTCTGCATCATCTCCAACGTCATTTGAACTAAACCATAAAGCTGAACCTCATCATCACTCTCAACTCGGGAGGAAGGAAGTCTATCTCTGGGTTTTAAGACCTTCCAAAGGACCTTCACCTCCTTCCATATCTTTCTAAAGAACTTGTCCCTCTTATTATCCCTTTTCTTCATCTTCTCATGTGAGTCCCAAAACATACTCTGAGGCTCTAACAATGATGAGTAGGCCCTCTCCAGTCTAGAAATGGTGTCTCCCTATGCCTGCTATTCCACTAAATACATCTCATAATCACGTTGGACCACATATAAATGGAGGGTGGTGGTAGAACCTTCCGACCCCTGGGTAAATCTCAACACATACTCCCTAATCATCCTCAAATCAACACCGATCTGCTCAAAAGGGCTGGCTGTAGATGATCTACAAGACTCTATATCCTCACATGTCAGCTTACCCAATTCGATCTTTTTCTTCTTGCTCTTGCCCGATGCACCCTCACCCAAAATTTTTAGAGGATAAATGAGGGCTCTAGGGTGCACCCACGTGTCTCTAAAGTACTCCACAACCCCATTCCTCTTGCACAACTTAGTAACCAAAAAATGGAATAAGAGATGCATACCACTTTGGTTCTTGAAGAACTTCATATCAGAGACCAGAAACTAATAAATATTCAAAACAATTTCATCTAGTATGCAAGAAACCATCCGGGCCCTTAAATATAGAATCACAGTCATGTGGGTGCATAGGGAGACCCAGCTACAGATGATGTTCAACCAAATCTAGGCCTTAGTAGTGAAATCATTCATTGATATATTCCAGTTTGTAGCCTCCCAAGTCAATTCCTTGCCCGAACATAAATTCTCCACCATCCAAGTCCCTAGTTGACACCGTTTAGCCTCAAATTGATCCATATTTGTAATTAGGAGCCCATAGATGTAATTTACCTCTTCAGCACCAAAGTTTACCATCTTCTCTTGGATCTTGATGAATGGGTTTGAGAAAGATACCACCCTAAGATTAGCATAGAATTCCTGTACCTACTGCTTATTTTCCCAGCAAGGATTCGAGGTAAAACACCTCCATCCAGTGGTTACGAATCTGTCATGAAATGCCAAAAGATTTTCTAGCACCTTCTCCAAGAATATTCTTTTTTCTGGAAGCATCTCTTTTTGGAAGATCATCATAGTACAGATTTTGGCACTCAAGGGCCATGAATGAACTTGATCATAGTCTCCCATGATGTAAACTTGAAAAATATGAGAACAACACAACAACATTCATCATTAATAATTTCATGCAAAAACTATAATATGGTTACCAATAAAGCTCATGGGATGGTTACTTGGTGGTTTTTGGAAAAGAATTGGAAGTGTAAAATTTTTGGCCCAAGCTGAAATTCAGCCTTACGGCAATTGCAGGCCATTAAGCCACGATCGGGGTGCCGCGGTCGTGATACAATGATCGTGATGCATTATAAGAGGCCAAACTAAGCCAGATTTTCAATAATTCAAAAATTCCAATTCTAGGGCCAAAGCATGTTTAAAATAGAAATTTACCATTAAAATCATTGAACAAGGTTCCTAAGCACTCGATCATGCCTCGAGAATATGAAAACAACTAGTTAGAAGCTTGTTTAGGAGTTTTATTGAACATTTGGTGTGCACACCACATTTTTATCAATTTTGAACATAATGTAGGTACTCAATACTTCCCCACATGTCTTCACACCATTCACAATAGTGAACCACCACACAAGTATAAACAAACCACAATTTAGCAATGAAAAGCATAATCTTAGGCCTATCATATTTCATGCATTCTACTACCTATATGAGCAATTAGAGGGAGAATTTAAAGCACATACTAGAGTGATGAAGCATGATCGATGCTTCAATGCTTTTAGATGCCCAAATTATGACAAAAAATGTGTACACTTTGTGATAAAATTCGAAGAGAGTGTGAGCAAATGGGTAGTCGGATGGTCATTTAAACTAATTTGACTACAATCACAATCCAAGGTCTGCGATCACAAACAAGCAGTGACTATGATAGCATAGGCACGGGGCCTGCAATCGCAGTAACAAAGAGCATTTTTGCATCTCAACTTTCCCCTGTTCAGATTATTAGACATTTTAACACACTTTCCCCTATTTCAATCTCATTCCAAACACTCTAAAGTTCCATAAATGCATCAATTAAGAAAAAACAAAGTAAAAATCTACTTTACTAAATTAAAAACAAATGATACGAGCCACTTTTGTGGTATTTATGGGTTGCCTCCCACATAGCGCCTTAGTTATCATCGTGGTACGACGTTCTTTATATTATTCAAGTTGGATGCTCAAGGTAACCATCCGTAACTTCCTCATCTACAACATCTATAACTGACACCCTTTGAACATCCATGGGTTGATTCTCTATTTTTCACAACCTAAAGGACACTTCACTATCATGGACCATAAACTTCATTTCACCCAACACCAAATCAACTTTAGCTCTTCTGCTGGAAAGGAAAGTCATCCAAGGATAATAGGAGCCTATTTTTCAATATTGAAATCTAGCACCACAAAATATGCTAGAAGGATAAATCTATCCACCTTCACCAACACATCAAGCAAAACCTCGACTGATCTCATAGTAGAATGATCCACCATCGAAAGCCTCATTGATATTGGAGTAGGGGTGCTCAATCTAAGACTCTGGTATGTTTCAAAGGGAATGAGATTGATACTTGCACCAAGGTCACAAAAACCTTTTTCAAAATTATATGTCCCGATGGTGCAAGGAATCATAAAGGACCTAGGATCTTTCTTCTTTCCGCTATCACACTATGCATAATAGCACTACACCCTTGGGAAATTTTGATGGTGTCACCCTTATCAAGGTTCTTTCTTGACATCAATTTCTTCATAAGCTTAGCGTACCACAAAATTTCTTGGATAGCCTCAAGTAACGAAATATTAATAGAGAGATTGCTAAGCTAGCCTATGAATTTATTGAACTTGTCTTTCTCCTCTTTTCTCTTAAACCTTTGTATAAATGGAGGAGGGATTTGTATGGTGGGAAATGTATCACTTAGAAGCTCATCATTTTTAACCACCTCTTCATCAAGTTCCACTGGTCCTTTTTCATTATCTTCTTCTTAAGATTTTGGAGTTTTTCCTTTTGATTCAACCACAAGATTTTTATTCATACTTATGTGCTCAATATTGGGCTCTTTCTAACCCATACTTTCTCCCTAAATTTCCCTTATACGATCACTGATAGTCTTACCACTCTTAGTAACTATTACTAAAACTTGAGCATCATGTTTTAGGTCCACAATTGTGTAACTAGGAAGGCCCTCCTTTGGTCTAGCATTTAGTTGAGTGGAAATTTGGAAAGTTTTCATTTCCAATTATTTAATCAAAGAACAGCAGGACATACTAGTTTGGTTGATTTGTGAAAAGTCACCTTTCAATTCTATGACCATCTTGTCTGTTCCCTCCACATTCATTAAGATTCTTGCCAAGACGTATTTGATTTTGTATTTATTGGGGTCAATAAGATTTGCATATTTGATCTTTCCTGGTCATGAGGGGGAACATAATGATCATACTCTTGGTCTTTATCCCTCCAGTCACACTCACGATCATAATCCATCCAACCTTGGTTCTTACCTTGCCTTTGATAAGTCAGGCGGGAAACCCCCCGAATAGTTAGCCAAATATTGAATCTCTTCACCAAGCCTCTTGGCCTCTTCATCATCATAGGCATTTTATTCCATGACATTCACCATTTTTGTGGGTGCAATCATCACATGCTTAGTTAGAAGCTCCAATTGTGTCATCATTTTTACCATGCTTTCCTCCTTCTCTTTATCTATCTTCTTTTGCAGGTAGTAGGGGAGCTTTTTGATACCTTGGTATAATGGGTATGCCACCCTCGGTTTTTCTTGTTAACTTTATCAAGAAATTTTGAAGTCACATGATAAGTCAACTTCACAAGAGAGAGACCCCCCTTCCGTATTGTCTATCACAATTTTATTGAGTTGATCTAAAGCTTAGTATAAGATTTAGAGAAGCATCTTCTCTGGGATCTCATGGTTGGGATAGTGTATGAGCTTCCCATTGAATATTTACCGCACCTCATAAAGAGGTTCTCCATTCAGCTAACGAATGTTTATAATTTTGTTACACCATTATTGCATCTTGGATCGTGGGAAATACCAGTTAAGGAAGATAATGGTAAGTTCATCCAATTATGTAATTGACCTAAAAGAAAGGGATCGAACCCATAATACCACCTATCATATTAGAGAAAATGGGAAGAAACACAACCTTATAGACTCTTGGAAGATGTGTGCAATATCAAAGAGTGCAAAAAATTCTATGATGTTCTTCAAATGCAAGTTGTAGTCCTCATTAGCTTGCCCTCCAAAAAGTCCCTTCATTTGGAGCATATGCCACATAATGCTCGTGACATAAAAGACCCCGTTCCCATGAGTAGGTTGGATATGAATGGAACTTGCACGTCTAACGTTATTTAGTTTCTCTTCGTCATCAAAGGCATCGTGAAAATACCCTTGCATTACTTGCATTGTCACTCATAATTCCATGGATACTATGGAGATTACCTAAAAGGAAACAAAAACAACAACCAAATTAAATACACACCACTATAGGTATTCTAAAAGCAACACTCAACACTGCACCAGTGAAAACTAAATTTCACTCCTCGATAATGGCACCATTTAATTAACACTCACCTATACTATTGCATTGGGTAGAGGACGATCATTATCAATAGAGCTCAACTTGTTTTGAGGTTGAATCCTCAAGGAGTGTAATTATCCTCTAATCTTATGGGTGCTAATAGTTACTAAAAATATAGTCGTAATGTTAATAAATTAAAATACAAAATTTAAAATGAGGGGGTTGAGTTGGAATCTAGTATTATCAAAGTCTATTCAAGTAACAAACTAAAGGTAACAATTGTGATTTGAAATTAAATATGAGAAGAATCTTTGGATTATGTCTACCTAAGGTCAAGTTATGTATGGGTGCATGAAGTTTAGGAGAAAATTCTAGTTATCAAAGACATAGTAGGCTAGGTTGAAGGTTTGTGAGGCTAGTTTTTCAACAAAACCTCAAAACTATCACCCATGAACCCTTTTGGGTGCCTCACGAGTTTGGCAATTAAACACACCCAATACCTCAATTGGGTATCCCTATTTATAGGAAGATGCCCAAGACATAGCTAACTCTCCACTCACCCTTATTTCTAAGATAGTGAAAAGAGAACAAACTACATCTAATATTATCCATTACTGCATTGTCACCCATATCCCTCTTCAAGGATGATATGGGTTCCATAAGTTCACCGACATCCCTCTTTCAAGGATGATGTGAGCTATCAAGAACTTGGGGTTTTCACCCATAAATCCAACTTAGGCATTTAGGGTTTTCACCCACAAACCCAACTAATTCAAGCAAGAAATAGTGAAACCCATCATGAATAAACTAGAATCTACATAAATACATTACAACCCACATATAATTGTACCTTATTTTGACATAATCTCATGACAAGAGAATTTATTTATTCATAAAATTAAAGAGAAGAGATATACCAAAAGGTTCATTTGAAACATCTATGGCAATGGAAAATTCAATTTCACCACACTCAAATTAGAAAATTCAAACACAAAAGTTTTCCCAATTAGTAGTATTATAAATTATCCAAAATTAAATTTTTCAAAGGGTAGAATACCAAATGGGAAAGGGTTTTAGCATTATAATGGATTTGGGGTCGGTTGGGTAAAATAACAAAATTACCCCTTGGCATAAACCCACCAAGCTACAATTGCTGCAATTTGTCTTCGATTGCAGCTATCGTGAATGCCTTTAGATCTTCATGATCGCCATTGCTGACCAAAGTGGACTGGCCGTAATCGCAACCCTCTAACTACGATCGTGGTAACTGAGCCTGATTACGAGTAGGGTTTTCCATCTTGCACTTTTCTTCTCCTTTTGGTTTCTTTTTAGCTAAAATCCACATCTTTCTTTCTCATCACTTGTATGCTTGAAAAATATGGAAATTAGTGTATTTAACTAACAAACTTGTCTCATTCATACCTTCAAATCGTAATAGTGTAGACGAATTTTGGATGTAAATGAGTGGTAAATTCACCATTCATCAGTGCCTACATGTACATCTACCAGTTCAAATCTTCTTATGACCTATGTATGAATATTATATATTTATATGCATATTCAAGTTGGGTATGATGTCGATATTAGGGATGATAGATTTAACCAAATATGGTAAATATGATAATTAGTGTGCTTGTGCGGATTACTTAAATTGTTGATTAGTGATAAATGATTATCAAATGGTGTAGTTGATGATTAGTGATAAATAAGGATTGGTGGTGGATAAGTTTTAAACTACTAATCATGACTAGTTGATAAACGAGGATTAATTGGTAAAAGATGATTAGTTAATAAATATTGAGCAGTTGATAAATAGTGATTAGAGGATACATGGTGAATAGTTGTTAAATGATGACTAAAGGTTATATGATGTCTAGTAATCAAAGGAATTAGATAATAAGAAATGGTTGGCTAACAAGTGGCAACTAGTGAGTATTGATGATATGGTTTATTTATGTTGGTAAATTATGAAATTTTGGTAAATGACTGATTAATAATAATTATGGGATGATGGTTATATGATGATGAAGGTTAGTTATATGTTGGTCGATTACATTATTTCATTTTGAGTGTGCTCTCTAGGTGTATGGGAGTCTTTGATGAGTTATTTACTTTTCCACACCAATTGCCGTATAGCAGCTAATTTTTTATTTTTTATTGATTATGTTGATGATTTATGATAAGTTATTATTCTGCATTGTTACTTATTATGCATGGTGATATGTAATGTGTTTATGCCTTATGTTATATTGTTATTTCTATGTAATTACATATTATGTACAATAATGTTGGAGATGATTTTGGTTCATTTCTGTACCTTCATTTGGTTATGTTATCTTGCATTTTATCATACTAATATCATGATTTGGCTCAGTCGATTGATAATGCCTTCTGAATACCCATTGTTTTGGTACTCATACTACAATTTTGTACCTTTATTTGAAGATCCAAGTACTAGTTACCGCAGTTGATTTGTATTCGTGTGGTATTGATATCTGAAGATAGGGTGAGATCTTGGAGTCTGAGTCGCCCATTTCCTTTTATCTTTCTATATTTAGTCTTTCGTATTTGAGACAAATGTATTAGCTACTCTATATATTTGGGTTGTATTTCTATTATTAGATGCTCTTGTACTGGCTCTACCAGGTTGTGGGATGGAATCTTATATTGATTGTTTATCTATTTTGAAGTCTTCGCTTATTTGTAAGTGTGTTGTTTATATTTCACCTATGATTGGGCATTTTCTACCAAGTTAACTCATTGCATTTAGCTCTAGCTTATGGTTTGTCTTATCTATTGACGAATTTAGTAGGTTCCATCATGACTCATAAATCAAGTTGTAACATCATGTCCCTCCACTAGTAATGTTGACTCAAATCCCTATACATCTTAGTTGTCCCAGGGTGAATGGACTATCTGGAGCTGTGAGCCTCATGTAATATTTACTATATCAAGTCTCCAACCCTTATCACACAAATGCAGCCATGATATCTCAATACCCTCAGAATCCATGGTAACCTTTCTGGACTTACCCCTCAGCACCTAATCACGGATATCACAAACTCTCCTATCCTTAAATTGATGACTTTAAATCTTCTTTAATAAGGTAGAACTGCCTCAACACCAACAAGGATCCTCCAAGAGACAAAAATATCAAGTCAGACCATTAATTTGGCTAAGGACTAGATATCCCATGCCAACGATCTCTCAAAAACTGAAATAGAAGGCAAGATATCCATCCTCCCCGCCTTCCAGGACACAACATTCACAACCAGATTTGCCTTACTTAGATGGTATAGAATAGGGATGCCATAATCCTTTAGCAACTCCATTGATCTGTGCTACGTCTAATTATGCTCTCTGACTTATAAGGTCTTGAAGACTATGGTGATAAGTGTATATTTCACAATGAATGGAATACAAATAATGCCTCTACATCTTATAAGCAAAAACTACCGCTGCCAACTCCTAATCATGAGCAGGGTAGATGTTCTCATACACCTTTAGTTGCCTCAATGGATAAGCAATAACTCATCCGTGTTGCATTAAAACATAACCTAAACTAACATTAAAAACATCACAGTATATGGTATATCTCTCCCCCTCAATTGGAAGATTAAGTATACGAGTTTAAGTGAGAAAATTCTTCAGATTTTGAAAGAACTACTCACACTCCTCAGACCACAAGAACGGAACCTCCCTTTGGGTTAATATGGTCATCAGCACTATAATAGTAGCAAAACACTCAACGAACTGACGGTGGTACCCTACCAAACCAATAAGGCTACAATCTTCAGATGAAGATATAGGTCTAGCCCAATCTTCAATAACCTCAATCTTCGCTGGATCCATGATAACCCCATCCTTAGATGCCACATGTCCTAGGAATGTAACTTACCCTAGCTAGAACTTGCACAGTGAGAATTTGGCAAAGAGCCTATGATTTATTAAATTCTGGAGCACAATCCTCAATTATTGCCTAGAATACAAGGTATAACTAATGCATGCCTAGAATCACATTAAAGTCCAGTATATCTAATATAATAAGATTATCCTAAGTATCAAAATCTCAAGAAATAACAACATATGATGTACAAACCCTATCTACTACTAAAGAATCACCCATGGGAGTAGATACACATAACGGCACAAACAAAGAATCCCAAGACAACTCTAACTATAGTGCATAATAAAAAGACACGTATGGATAAGTGGATCCCAAATCAAATAAAGTGAAAGTCGACTGATGGCACATTGATAATGCTCAAACT
>NC_061117.1:133606267-133648805 GCF_002878395.1 Capsicum annuum
AAAGTTAAAAGGAAGATGGGGGTAATGTTATTGAGCTAAAACTAAATTGACTTTTGTAGGTAGGTTAGGTTTATCTTGATTAAGCATCGTTGTACTATTTTAGTTATATTTATTGTTTCCTGAGGACATGCAAACGTTCTAAGTTGAGGGTGTTGATGTTCCATGGTTTCATGACACCTTCGATGCTTAAAAATAGAAAATACACAAGTACATAGTTCTATATTCTTAGCTATGGTATGTTTTGGGTCTATGTTGCAGAAAACTACCTTTTCGAGTTTAAAAAAGGAAAAAGAATTGAACGCTATAGAAAACCCCATTTACTAAACCTATGTGACATAGGAACTACCTATGGCCATCGTAAGTGACCTCGAGGGTATAAGAGATGGAAAGTTTAGACACCCTGAAAGTTGATTTTATGTCTGATATTGACGAAGGACTACTTTAGGGGCATAAGTACCTCTTACATCACCATAAGTACCATCCTGGGTGTTAGAGGTTGAAAATCAGAGGCTCTGAAGTTTTCCTATAACTTATGACACCTACTTATGGGGCGTAAGTACCACTTAAAGCATGTAAGCAGGTCCATAAATGGCCACTTATCGAGTTTTTCATGTTCTTTTTTATTAGGAATTTTAGGGTTTTGATATAAACTATAAATACCCTTTTGATGTTTTTGTATTAGTTTACGTACTCTTTACATTGACAAGAATATATTGATTTCAAGATTCCAGTTTTGATTTGGGAACCTTTTTTCTTGAGTATTTGGTTGATAATTAATTTGAAAATTTGGGTTTTTTTCTTCAATTATTGTGAGATTAATCTTATTTTTTCTTCTATTAATTACATGGATTTTCTAGAAAGCATGAGTAGCTAAACTACCTTACTTGGGTTGTGGGAATCCTACCTGAATTATGAAGTATATAAAGTGCAACATCATTCTTGATCAATATTTTTGCAAGTATTGTGATCATCTTTGATTAAATTGCTTTCATAATAGTGGCCAATGATGACAACCAACTGGTATCATATACTTACTTCAAAAGATAGGTATAGACTAGGAAAATAATAGCACAATAGTAATTTGGGGCTACCAATCCTCATTTAATTAATATAGCACTCAAAAGTTAACAGTTAAT
The DNA here is from genome assembly GCF_002878395.1 of Capsicum annuum. Lineage (NCBI taxonomy): Eukaryota > Viridiplantae > Streptophyta > Magnoliopsida > Solanales > Solanaceae > Capsicum > Capsicum annuum. Next base: position 133,607,404 of record NC_061117.1, read on the forward strand.
TTGGCATCTAGGGTAAGGGTTAGTAACACGACACTATGAGAATCCAAAGAATAAAAGTGAAACTAACTAAAGGCATTTACAAGACAATTAGTGATACATATCTTATCAGATTTTGCATGCAATGTATTAGGATAGTTTGAAGGAGCACGATTAATCTACGAAATTAGGAAGCCAGGGGGATCATAGTCCTAGTCTTCATCTTAGATTGATTTCAACTAACGAAATCAAGACTTGTTACTACTTTATTGTTTTTTTTTAAAATACGATTTATAGTCCAACATTCTTTTGGCTAATTCAACAAATTTGAGAGAGACATTTGGCCTATTCCTTGAGGGTTAGACCCCAACCTCTTTTGGGTTACAATATTTTACATCAATCATATTACAATTCTTGGAAGTGTAGTTTTGGGAGACATCAGAAACTAAGTAAATTACACCTAATTTATGGTTACTTAATAGGATAAAAGTACCAAATTGTACTATTTATACCTTCAAGACCTAATTACCAACAAAAACCTAACACATTATAATAAATATACCAAAACTAGGCTCAATCTAAAAGAAGGGCAAACCTAGCCTATCACGACACCGAATAATGTCCAGTGAAATTTGCTAAATCGATAAATTTCCCTTTTCGAAGAGCTTCCACAAGATGCCACACTATCAAAATCATAATTTACTCATCAACACAAGAATAAAGATACATATATTGCATTTTTATGGTGTGGGTAAAAAATAACATAAAAATCCTATTTGGGGCCTACTTGCATAATCACATTTTCGAAACTGTCAATGCATCCCTCTATGCTGGAGGAAAATTTATCCTCAAGAAAGAGTAAATTCCAAACTCAAATGGTTCTACAATCAAACCACCAATATTTTAACGATTTTGGAAAATACTAAAGGATTTAATCATGAAATTTATGAATCTTATCAAGAATTTGGAGAAGAAAGGCATAATTTAAGTTCAAAAATGCTCTAAAATCATCCAGCGATTATTTCCCCAACTTTTCACACTTATTTGGGTTCTATACCCTTGAAAAAAGGCTGAAAATTGGAGAAATCAGGTTAAGTAAGGGTATTTCAAGGGTTCCCAGGTATCTATGTGTCACTTAAGCAAACACTGGGCTGCTTAAGTGACTATCACTTAAGAAACATAGTGTAGAATTAGCAATCACCCTACACACTAATTGCTTTAGAAGTCCTCATGCTGCTAAATCAACAAATGCTTAAACGATTAGGTGTCTACTTAAATGACCATTCACTGGGCCAACTCAATTGCTAAAGTGATGGGCTGGTCAGTTAAGCAATGCATTGGTCACTTTATAACCCCTTCTCATAAGCGGGTTCACCAATTGAGAACTTGGATTTATTTTGAGTTTCTGCCGACTCCTCGGGATACATTTGAAATTTTGCAAGCAGAAACAAACTCTGCTATCCTATTAAATTCAATTTTGAAGACTTAATGGCATATTCTAAATTTGTATACGAGGTCATTTCATTGAGAAGTGGGTCCAAAACCTATGTGCCATTTTTCTTAACTTCCTACCATTAGCTCAAAATGTGTTTAGAATCCTCGGGACCCGAAGCAAGGGTCCACCTAAGCTATAATAAACATTACAGATATTGGAACTGTCAGAATTGGCATACGAGGTCGTTTGACTGATGTTTTTGCTCGATATTAAATTTTAATCTGCAAAGATGTAATACCCTATGTGATCCTAGACTAGTTTTTAGCTATTCATCATATGTATAAAAGGCCCAAAGTCCATATTTCACACTATGTACTAACATAATAACCATTTTAACACCTAAATATTTTGAAAATTTTATTTTTGGCCTTCGTGAGTTCCCAACATTGATTTATGAGTTGAAATATGTTTAGGAATGTTAAAACGGTCATCCGAGAGAGTTTCAGAATTTTAAGAAGAGGTTCAGGGTATTTTTGGACCACACAGGCAGTTTTCCTCCACGATTTTGATGTGCCACAGAGAATGGTCCACCTGATATGTAGCGTGTCACAGAAATTAGTATTCAAGATACAAAGCGTGTCTTGGAGGCTAGCCTCTGCGATAACCTCTATGCCATGTTGCAACGTAGATCTTTCAACTTTTATTAAAGAGGCTAGGGGCATTTTGATCTTTTGCCTCTTTTTTAAACACCCAATTTGGACACCCAAATAAATGTAATTTACCCCTTCCTGGGTTAGTTAATATCATTTATCCCTCTCTAATTTTCAACAACAAAAAGAAGGGTTCCGTTTCAAGAATTTAACCATCCAAGATCTCAATTCCATATTTTCTCTAAGAATTCAAGCAAACTCAAGTATGTGGGGTATTCTTCCATGGGTTCCTCTCACCCATTGAGTCCCAAAAATCCCTAGTTTTCAAGCATAAAACCCTTTTCCCTTTATTATGAAATTCCAATGTCAAGTATGAAATTACACAATTTTCACAAGTTTTGAATACAAATCTTGATAATGTGTTTCCCATGAGAATTCTATTCTGATAATTTCAGTCACCCACTTTATGTTCAATTGACACCATATTAATCTATCAGTTGTCCTCATAAAATTAACATATTCCCATACTCATAATCGTGGATTTCATTAACTTAGTGATATATCTATTTTTTGGTGTATGAATCATGAATTTCTTTATAGTGTTTTAAATGATGTTATTGTATTTAAAGTACAATTCAGTGTTGGATGGTTATTAACACACGATACATATATGTTTATACATGTTTTCATTTTTAAGTACAAGTCAGTCATATTATGATTTTATTACCATAGCTAGATTATCATATTCATGTTGAGAAATAATCAGTTGCGAGTCTTGTTAATTTTAATCAGTAACAGTGTCAGTATAGTTGGGAGTAAGATTTAGCACCAAGCGAATTTAGGGATGAAGGCATTCCTGCCAATCGAAGATGATACCTTTAGTAGCAGTCCCTAAGTTCCAAAACTACGTAGCCAATGTAAGTATTGAGAGGTCTCCCTACCAATTGCAGGTTGACACTCTTTTAGGGGCACTTGGCAGTCGAGGGTGACCCCTTAGTCTTTTGGGACATTAACTTTATTGGATCCACATCATCAGCCATGTGTTGGTACCCCTAGAATGGTACCATCACCTTTTAATTTGAGGTTACATGTTGGACCCCGATCAGCTCAGATTGGGGCATGTGGTTTACATGATAGCTCTCACAGGTTTATTTAAGTGTTTAGGTTATATCACCTCTGGTTTAGTTGAACAAGTGTTCAGTCTATCTGTTATTTTGTTAGGCAGCTTTACAAATCCATTCAATAAAAGCTTTACTTGGTCTTTTTTATGACCTGAACTAGGGACTGGTCATGACAGCCATCTCAAGTCCCACATGGACCAAAGACCGCCCCTTAAAAACTAACCAAACAACACAACACCCCTGATGTCGGATGAATTACGATCATTTAAAAAGGTATCATGCAACAAGCTTAAGAAACATTCAAAACATGTCTATCACAATCGACCGATGACCGGCCAAAAAATTGACCAACATCACTCAATATCCATAGTAATCCAAAAAATAGCCTTCTAAACGATGAGCAAAATTAGTCTTAGTTGGGACATGTCCTCAACTCTTATAGATGACAATGATAATGAAAATGATAATATTAATGATAATGAAAGTAATTATTAACTTAAAATTAAGAAGGAAGGCTGGAAAATTGCCTAAGCCTTTCGGGGGATGGAATCTCACCACCTTACCATAACTCAATGAATAGATCCGACAAACCTATCTCTGCACATGAAAAGTACACTTTTTTTCGGACCCTGCAACGCATGGGGATACAACGTCTGAAGACGGTTTGTGGGGTGAACACTAGCATAAAGTTAGGGATAAGGATAACATAATACCATGATCAACAACTCAAAAATAATTCAAAACCAATGCACATAATCAAACACATATACATATATAATATATGCTGGGACAGGGAACAAGGCTTAACGTTCTCTTTAACACTTTAGCCTAGATTGTGTAGCTCAACCGTTATAGCATACAATAGCACCCGGAAGCTATATAGGCCTATCTCTCCCCCAACTAGTAGGTCCCAATACTTGTGGCTGCAAGAACCAGAGGGTATACATATGCCCCATGAGGGACTCAAACTTCCCCGCATATCAAGTTGACATGAGCACAAAATCATGTAATAAGATATGGGGACTTGAAGCTCCTAATAAATGATATTAATAAGGGAGACTCGAGCCACCTGGTCATATTGACCCCAACATAGGAAACCATAGTTTCTAGTGTTGGTCCCTCGGGACTTTTTCTTTAACAACTTAGCTACACAACCCTCATCAAAGACCAATTAAAACAATTACAACATATTTCAATCTTTGAACCATATTACACATTAAAGAATACATTGTTGGTATTGTCAGACTAACTACACTTACAAGGTAACATCAACTTGCCAAACCAATTATCATCGCTTGGGGGAATTCACAACCTCTTTGGTTAAATTATACATTAGCTTAGGGAATTACACAACCCCATAAGGTTCAATTCTAAATCACAATGCAATAGTTCAAGGATAATTCAAATTCCCACATTTCTCATAATTAAAAACCAATTTCACAATATGGGGTTGGGGTCCTAACCACTTCAAAAGTCATAAGTTTGAGGAAAATCACAATTCCCTAGTTCATTCACCATACACAAGCATCCATAAGTTCAAAACCATAATCAAAGAATGAAAATTATATGTAAACTATGAGAAAATATTATTCCACAACAAGCAGTCAAAAACCCTCAACCCATGATTTAAAACCAATATTAATATCTCATGAACAATACTTTAAAACAGATTCTTTTTATAAATTAAAAATGAGGGAAGAGCAACATGTCTGAAATATCTTGTTTTTAGGAAGGACTTCAATCCAGGATCACTTGGATAACCTACTTCTTTGAAACCCTAAGTATGGTTTCTTAAGACAATTTGAGAGTCTTTTGAAGTGTTTGAGTATGTTAAGGATGAAATATACCCCCCTTAAGTGATTTATGGATGTGGCATTTTAATTTTATAAGTAAAGAACTGTGCAAAGTGCCCTTAATTTATAAACTTAATTTAGTCGTTAGTGACTATGTGTACCTATACGAATTATAATGATACGTTACAACTCCTTAGAAGGAGACATAGTCAAGGACAAAACCACCAAGACCCCATACTAGTCTAGCTACAATTCATACCACTGACTCGTAACCACATTTAATGACTCATAACCATTTCCCGTACTCAAGACAACAACAAATTTGGGATGGCACACTAGACACACCATGATTAGGACATAGCTATTCTTCATGAGTATTTATGACTTGTGGCCTCAAGTCGTAATGAAAACAGTGTCTTGGGCCAAACTTTCTGGACACCTTATGACTTGGTCCTTATGAACCTTAAGAAGTCTTGACGACTAGTTGAGAGCCACTCATACTTAGAGTAGAATACTAAGCCACTTGTACTGATTAAGTTGCGACTGAGTCCCTACGACTTGTCATGACCCCCTATGACTAGTCAAGGAAGTCGTTGTCAGGGCAGTGAGGAAAAAATTCTCAAGGAGAGAAAACATGAGTCATTTTGTACTCCCCCCTTAGAATCGTTCGTCCTTGAATTATAGGAAAAGGCATTTATTAGCACGATTTAAATTAAAACACAATTCCACTTTCCTATATCAATGACAAAAAACAAAGTTGTTAAGGAATACACTTACCTCAAGCATGATTATCTTGAATGGGAAAAAAGAATAGTACTTGGACTTTATGTACTCCTCGGTTTCCCACATAGCTTCCTTAACTTTTTGGTTCCTCCAAAGAACCTTTATCGAAGCCACATCCTTTGTCCGCAATTGATAGACATGATGATAAAAAATATTAACAAGGACATCTTCATAGGACAAACAATTCTAAATACCAGCATCCTTTAAGGGAATAACCATCGAAGGATCACCCATGTACTTCCTCAAAATTGAAACATGAAACATTGGATTAATGGAGCTCAAGCTAGAAGGAAACTCTAATTCATATGAAATATTACCAACCTTCTTCAAAACCAAGTAGGGACCGACATAACGGGGACTGAGCTTCCCATTATTACCAAACCACATCATTCCCTACATGGAAGGTATCAATAAGAACCCCTAATCACCAACACCAAACTCTAATTCCCTTCGCCCTACTTAAGACTTTTGGCAACTATTGGCGGACTTAAATCTATCCCGAATCACCTTCACTTTCTCCATGTCTTTGTGAACTAAATCAGACCCAAATAACTTATTCTCACAAACAACAAACAACCTAATAGGAAATCAACACCTCCTATAATAAAAGGCCTTAAATGAAGCTATACCAATGCTAGAGTGATAACTGTCGTTGTAGGAAAATTCTATGAGAGGTAAGTGGTCAACCCAACTACAATCAAAATGTAAAACATAAGCCCAAAGAATATCTTCTAAGGCCTATATTGTCCTTTCCGCTTTCCCATCTGTCTACGGTTGGAAAGCTGTACTAAGGGTCACCTTAGTCCCCTACCCTCACTAGAAGGACCTCTAAAAGTGAGATGAGAACTGGTAGTCCAATTAGATATGATGGAGACTAGAGTACCATGTAACTTCACGATCTCCTTAATTAATAACTTGGCATAATACTCAGAAGATTAATTAGTCATTATTGGAAAGATGTGAGAAGACTTAGTCATCCTATCCATAATGACCCAAATTGAATAAAATTGCTGGCAAGACCTTAGAAGACCTATAACAAAATCCTTATTAATTATCTCCCATTTCCACACCGGCATCTCAATTTCTTGAGTCAGTCACCGGGCCATAAGCGCTTCTTCTTTATTCGTTGACACACCATTCACTTAGCCGCAAAATTTGCACATCTTGCTTTATGTTATTCCACCAATAAATCTTCTTAAGATTATGATACATTTATTTCAAACAAGGATGAATAGTATAAAGCAACTCATGAGCTTTGGCCAAAAATTTTCTTTGTAACCCATCAACATTGAGAAAACATAATGTGTCTTGGTATCTCAAGATCCCATCCCCACTAATCCCAAAAATCATCACTTTCTTCCTATCTACATCATTCTTGATTTGCATAGAATAGGATCCAACATTTTGTTCTCCTTCACTTCAGCACCTAGATATGATTTTTCCACTTTTTGAACAATTACTCCACCATCTTTGAAATCTAAGAGACAAACTATGAGATAAGCCAAACGGTTAATATCCTTCACCAAATCTCACTTCTCCTTATCTACATGACATAAGCTTCATATAAACAACCTACTAAGAGCAACAACAACTATATTAGCTTTACCTGGATGATAATAAAGACTAATGTCACAGTCTATATGCAACTCAAGGCATCTCTGTTGCCTGAGATTCAATTCTATTTGAGTGAACACATATTGCAAGCTCTTATGATTTGAATAAATATCAACATGAACCCCATACAAATAATGCTTCTAGATCTGTAATGCAAACACCATAGATGACAATTCCAAATCATGAGTCAGGCAATTCTTCTCATAAAATTTCAATTGTCTAGAAGCAATAGCAACCAAATTACCATGCTGCATTAATACACAACCTAATCCCACTAAGGACACATCACAATAGACAGTAAAAACCATTACTGCCTTCAGGCAGAGTCAAGACAAAGGATGAAATCATCTTATCCTTCATCTTCATAAAACTACCCTTTCAAGCATCATACCAAAAGAATTTCCCCTTCTTTTGAGTCAACTTAGTCAGTGGGAAAGCAATAGAAGAGAAACTCTCCATAAACCTTCTATAATAAAATGCTTAACCTAAGAAGCTCTGAATATCGATTGGATTCATGGGTCTAGGACACTTCATATCCACTGCAACCTTCTGTGGATCCACCATGATCCCTTCCTTAGAAATAATATGTCCCATATAATTCATAATATTTAACCAAAACTCACACTTAGAGAATTTTACATACAAATGCTTCTCTTTTGAGGTTCACAAAACATGACAGAGTTAATCAATATGATCCACCTCCCTCTTAGAATATACCAAAACATCATCCATAAAGACAATCATGAACAAATCTAAGAATAGATGAAAAACCCAATTCATAATATTTATACATGCTACTGGGGAATCGGTCATACCAAAGGACATTACCATAAAGTCAAAATGACTATATCAGGTTTGAAAGGCAGACTTAGGGATATACACCTCCCCAATCTTCAACTAATGGTAACCCAACTAAAGGTCAATCCATGAAAAGAACTTAGAACCATGAAGTTGATTGAATAGATCGTCAATTCTTGGAAAGGATACTTATTCTTTAAGGTCACCGTATTCGATTGGCGGTCATAAAAACACATCTGGAAGGACTCATCCTTCGTATATATGAAAAGAATAGGATCATCCTATGAAGACACATTAGAATGTATAAATCTTTTGTTAAGAAAATCTTTCAACTACTTCTTGAGTTCTTTCAACTTAGTCGAAGCCATTTTGTATTGATGAATAGAAATAGCATGTGTTCGAAAGAAGATCAACCACGAAATTGATTTCCTTATTGGGAGGAATACTCAGAAGATCATCCAGAAATGCTTCGTGATATACACAGACCATAGAGATAGTCTGTAAGGATAGACTTTTAGATCTAGAATCCTTAAAATACACCAAGTTATAGAATCACCCTTTTAAAACCATTTTTTAGGCTCTAAGATATGATATAAGACTTCACTTGGATACTAGGGAACTACCTTCTTATTTAATCACCAGCTCATTAGGAAAGTGGAAATTTATCCTACAGGTCCAATAATCAAGAGATGCAAAACACGAATTCAACCAATCCATCCGAAAAATCACATCAAAGTCTAACATGCCCAACTATATCAAATATACCAAGGTCTCTCTATCATAGACCAATATCACACAACCCCTATAGACTCTTCTAGCAATAATGAAGTCACCTACTAGGGTAGATATAGATAAAGGGTCCAAAATACACTTAGGATTAAAACTAAAATGGATAGTCATATAAGGGGTTACATAAGTGAAAGTATACCCGAGATCAATAAGACATATACATCATAAGAAAAGAGTTTAAGCGTGCAGTAACAACGTCAGAGGATACCTTAGAATTCTTGCGAGTGGAGAAAGTGTACAAATGGTTCTGTCTAGTGCCGAAGATAAAAGCAATAGTAGAAATATTTGGTGCAAGAGCTGATGAAGAATCAACAGGAACCTTATTTTCCTAAGAATCAACCATAGAAGAATAATCCGTCTATATATGAAAAATCTGACCACATTTAAAGCACTTGTTCCTCTCTTATTCATAAACACCATGGTCTACCAAACTACATAATCTACAAAAATGATATGATAGAACTGTCAGATTCCCACTATACAACTGGGATCTTGATTCTCTAAACTCTATATAATCCTAAGAACGATAATCACACAATGTCTTTGGATAAGAAGCACTAGCCTTAGAGTAGAAACTAGATTTACCCTAATTCTTCTTAGACCTCTTTCCACTATCTTTACCATTCTAATGCTAACCTCCACCCTGATCTAAGTAGAAAAACTTCCTATTCTACCTTTAACTCCTCTCTGCTTGCCTCTTGTTTTCTTCTTCCACTTGTTGCATGTACATCATAGCTCTAAAGATGACCATATATTTTTACAAAAAGGCATCTTTGCTCTCTAAGATCAACTCAGGGGATAACCCAGAGGTAAACTTCCTCATTCTATCCCTCATGCTAGACACAGATTTTAGAGCATAACGCAATAACTGATGGAACTTTAAGGCGTACTCTTTTACTAATGTCCTTCCTTACTTAAAATTCATGAATTTCTTAGACTTTGCCTCCTTTAATTTATTAGGAAAGAAGCAATCAAGAAAAGTTCATGTGAAGTCATACCACAAAGTAGAGTCAACATCCTTACCCCTAGACTTTTCCTACTCTTCATACCATTGGTATGTTACATCCTTTAACTGATGAATGGCAAACTCTATACCCTCCATATCAATAGCATAAATTGCTCGAAAGATTTTTTCATTTCATAAATAAAATTTTAAGTATCTTTTTAAACTCTAGAACTAGTGAAAAAGAAGGACTCAACCTCATAAATTGGCTAAGTCTAGAGGCCTCAGATGATGGATTAATAGAATCAAAAGGCTCAGTTTGGGAAGCCACTAATTAGGAAAGCAAATAAATAAAATATTAAAACTGAGCATTAGTCATACCAGCGTGGGGTGCCTAATAAGGGAAAAGGGGAACTGGTGGAGTTCCATCAAGACAATTAGAAGACGCGACCCTAGACTAAGTCTGAACTCTAAGATTTACACAAGCCCCATCCATATTATAATCAGATGGGATGGAGGGGTTTCCACAAGCATCAGATCTTCTAGGAAGTATGATTTGAAAAGCAAACTTAAGATAGTTAGAGGATAATCAAGACCGTAGACTCTATAGCAAAAAAAGAATAACAAGTAACTTAAACAATCCTAAATCACTCGTAGCCTTTCTCTTATAAGTGTGGCACGCTACACACCCATAAAAAAAACTCTACTTTACACGGCTTTGTTAGGAACTTAATGACATAAATCCTAGACTCTAATACCATCTCTGTCATGACCCAAACTAGGGCCTGGTCGTGATGAGCATCTAAAGTCCCATGTGGACTAGACACTAACCCTTTATAAATAACCAAAAAACAAAATATCCCTATTGTCGGATGAAATTCAAACATATAATTAGATAGCATATGCCAAGCATAACAAAAATTTAAAACATATCTATCTCCATGGATTGACGATTATCCAAAAAACAAGCCAACATTTGCCAATATCCATAGTAGTCCAAATAATGCCTTCTCAAGAAGATCCAAAACCAATCTTGGTTAGTACATGTCCCCAACTCTGATTGATGACAATGACAATGAAAATGATAATGTTAATGATAATGAAAGTAACTATTAAATAAAAACTAAGAATAAATAATGGTGAAATGTCTAACCCTTCTGAGGGATTAAAACTCACCACTTTACCACAACTCAAAGAACCGAGCCGACTGACCTAACTCTGCGCAGGAAAAGTACACTTACTTTCAGACCCTGCATCGCATGGTATACAACATTTGGAGATAGTTCATTGGGTGAACACTAGCATGATACAAAGAGATAAGGATAACATAATCCCATGAATAATAGTTCAAAAATCATTCAAAATATATGCTCATAATCAAACATATATTTATATATTTATGTATATTACATGTTGAGATAGGGAATAAGGCTTAACATGCTTTTTAAACCTTTACCTTGATTGTGTATCTGAACCATCATAACATAGGAAGGTGTTAGGAAGGCACCCATGGGGTATATGGTCCTAAATCTCCCCTAGCTGGTAGGGTCCTATTGCATGTGGCTACATGAACTAGAGGGTATACATAGGCACCATAAGGGACACAAACCTTCTGTAATAACAAAGTTATACGAGGGTGAAATCATGTAAAAAGATGTGGGGGACTCAAACTTCCCAATAAATGTAATAATAAGGGGGACTCTATCCATCTGGTCATATAAACCATTACATCGGCAACCATAGTTTCCAGTATTTTTCCCTTGGGACCTCCACTATCACATTTTTATGACTAGACTGCATAACCCTCATCAAAGCCCAATTAAAAAGTATCACAAATTCCTATTTTTGAACCACATTACACATTAAGGAATACATTATTAGTATAGTCATACCAACTACCCTTGCAAGGTAACATCAACTTTCCAAAACAATTATCATTACTTGGGGAACTTCACAACCACTTTGGTTCAATTATACATTATCTTGGGGAATTACACAACTCCATAAGGTTCAATTAAAAATTACAATGCAATAAATTAAGGATAATTCAAATTCTCACGTTTCTCGTAATTAAAAACCAATTCACAATATGGGGTTGAGGTTGTAACCACTTCAAAAGTCACAAGTTTGGGGAAAACCATAATTCCCTAGTTCATTCAGCATACAGTGCACCCACAAGTTCAAAACCATAATCAAATAATAAATAATATTATATAAAGCATGGGAAAACATTGTTGAACAATAAGCATTCAAAAAACCTCAACCCTTGATTTCAAACCAACATAAATATCTTAAGAACAATACATTAAAGCATATGTTTTTCACAAATTAACGCTAAGAGAAGAATAAAATTCTTGAAATACTAAGTTTCACAGAAGGAATTCAACCCTAAAGCCCTTGGATGACCTACTTCTTAGAAACCCTAAGTATGGTTGCTTAAGAGAATGTGAGAGAGCCTTTTGAAGTGTTTGAGTACATTGAGGATGTAATATAACCCCTTTAAGTTCTTTATGGATATGGTATTTTAATTGGGACAAGAGAGAATTGCCTAAAGTGCCCCCTATTTAAGAACTAATATTTAGTCGTCAGTGACTACGAGTCATGGTACGAATCATAAGGATACATTATGACTCATCACAAGGAGTCCTAGAAAAGATAGATCCTTCAAGGCCCCATATTGGTCTGGCTATGATTCATACCTTCGACTCGTAACCACACATAATAACTCATAACCACTTTATGTACTCAAGACAATAACAAATTTGGGTTTACACACTAGACACCCAACAATTGAGAAATAACAACTTTTCATGACACTTTACAACTTATTGCCTTAATTAATAATAAAGATAGTGTCTTATGTAAAACTTTCTGGACAAATTACGACTTTGTCCTCATGACCCGTAAGAATCTCAATGACTAGCAAAGAGCCACTTGTACTAAAATAGAGTACTAAGATACATGTGTTGATTATGTTGTGACTGAGTCCCTATAACCTATCAAGACACCTTATGACCTTTCAGGGGAGTCATAGTAAGGACAGTGAGGATAAAATTTAAGAATTTTTCAAGAACCAAAAACCCAGGGTGTTGTTGTCTTGTATTCATTTTGCCTGTTCATGTATTCATGCTCATTATCTATATGCACTTCAGTTAGTCCTTATCTCACATACCAGTACATTCAAAGTACTGATCACACTCTCTTTTTCTTTATGTTTTCTTATAGCATAGGTTTGGATGCTCAGTTCCCCAATCACCCTTAGTCAAGTCAGTGCCACTCAGCAATAGTTGTGGTGAGTGTTCATTCAGTGAAAATAGGTTATTTAAATTTATTCCTAATAATTCCTTTATGTCAGTAAGTCAAAGTTAGTTGGGGGGTTCATCCCCTCAACTTCTTATATTTTAGAGGCTTTTAGATAGTCTGACTTGTTCTTAATTTTTATCAGTAGTTTAGACATATTGGGTATTGATCCAGTATGACATCTTAACTAAATATTTATTAGCTTAGCTTCCTCATATGATGTCTTATTATTATTTTATTTAGATCTCATAATAGATACCAGATCATATGTTATATTGGGGTCACTTGTAGACTTAAGCACTATGTTAGGACTAAGGGTTAGTCTCTGGTTGTGAAAAAACTTTGTTTAAGATCCTAAGGCTTTAGAATGTCCTAGGGTGTCTAAAAGAGGTGTTGAGTAGAGTATTATGCATGGGTATGAAGCGCGCCACAATATAAGAGGCTACGAGATATTTTCAAAAAGTTTCTTTTCTTTAAGTATTCATGTCATGTGAAATATTGTGAGCTCTACTAAATTCCCTTTCTAACTTGTCTTTCATTTATTTACAAAAAATTCCTCCTATAATAAATAATGGATGAAAGAATGGGGATCATCCTGCACTACCACCTTTACAGAAAGACCCTCTAAATGACCATATTTCCCATGCTGAATTTAGGACTGCTTTCACTATCTTTTCCTAGACTATTGCTACTCAAAATTACCAGTAAGCTATTTCCTTAGAAAATCAAGTAGTACACACGATAGCATCTAGGATCCAAGACTTTACTTGGATGAATCCTTTATTGTTTTTTGGATCTATGACTAAGAAAGATCCAAAAAAATTGTAGGATGGCGTGAAGAAAGTGAAAGATATCATGGGTGTTACTACTAGTGATAGTGTTAATTTAACTACTTACCAATTGTAAGGAATGTCCCATACTTTTTTCAAAAAGTGGATGGAGGACAGAGATGTTTTGGTAGATTCTATAAAGTGGGAGGATTTTGCCTTAGACGTCTCAAATAGTTTTTTCCCACTTAAGTTGAGGAAGGCCAAAGTACAGGAGTTTCTATAACTCAAGTAGGGTACTATGTGTGTCAAGGAGTTATCACTTATGTATACCCAGTTGGCGAGGTATGCTTTGAATATGGTGGCTGATTCTAGTGCTAGACTAAGATAGATTCTATTTGGTGTATCAAATAAAGTAGTCAAAGAGTATAGAATAACTATGTTGATTAAGGTGATGGACCTTTCTAGGTTGATGGTTCATGCTTAGTAGTTTCAGGAAGAGAGGCTCAAATAAAAGAAAAGGGAGAATTAGAAAGCCAGAACTGGTGTCTTAAACTTCTCACAGCAAAGGTTGAAGGGTGGGAATCATTCTTAGTTCTGCCAAAAAATTATAATCTCCATCCCAATCTCTAGCCATTCTCTAAGTCCTAGGTAGTGTTAATAGTGGTCGTACCAATCTTCTTTGTGGGATATATGGTTAGAATCATTAGGAAGAGTGTATTGAAGGCATTTATATATGTTTTAGATGTGGCAAGACAGACCACAAGATCAGGGATTGCCAATGGGTTACCCAGATGGGAAACGATTTTCGTTAATAGGGAAATTTTGACTTTACATCAGCTCTACAAGGTCGACCAACTCAGTAGAGTGCCAACTCTAGTGCCACCAGTTTGAATCATTATAATTGACTTTATGTTCTATAGACTCGGCAGGATCAGTAATGTTCCCCTGATGTGGTTATGGGTATGTTAAAAGTCTTCTACCTTCACATCTATACATTGTTAGAACCTGGAGGTTTACTTTCTTTTGCAACTCTATATATACCTATATATTTCGATGTCTATCCCGACGTTTTATCATGAATATTCTCTTTGTCTACCCCACTGGGTATTTCTATTATAGAAGGATCAGTATACAGAAATTGCTCGATGATAGTGTTTATAAAATCACTTCAGTCGACCTTATAGAGTTAAAGATGACTGATTTTGATAAGAAAGTCACTTTTGTTGACATTATAAAGTTAGAGATGACTAATTTTAATGTCATTCTCAAAATAAATTGGATCAACTCATGCTATATCTCAATTGCTAGTAGAAACAAAATAGTCCAATTCTAGTTTCCCTATGAACCTATTGAAGAATGCAGGGGTAGTACTTTAGTGCCTATAGGTCGATTTTTCTCCTATATTAAGAAAGAAAAATGATACCCAAGGGATGTATTTACCATCTTATTCGAGTCAAGGATGAAAATTTTAAAACTAAAAGTCTTGAGACACTTCTTGTAGTAAATGAGTTTCCAGAAGTGTTTCCTGAAGATCTTTCTAGAGTTCCCAAAAGGGAAATTGACTTTGGAGTAGATCTTCTCCCAAATACCCAACCTATCTCAATTACAACTTATAGAATAGTCCCAGTTGATCTTAAATAATTAAATGAACAATTGAAAGACCTCTTAGATAAGGGTTTTATGAGAACTAGTGTCACTCCGTGGGGTGTTCCATCTCTCTTTATGCGTAAAACATATGGTTTCCTCAGAATGTGTATTAACTACCGTCAGTAAAACAAAGTCACAATAAATAATAAGTATCCTTTACCTAGGATTGATGACTTGTTCAACTAACTTCAGGGTGCAAGATATTTCTCTAATATAGACCTCAGATTCAGCTATCACAAACTTAAAGTAAGAGAATGTGACATCCCCAAGACCACCTCACAAACTTGGTATTATCACTTTGAATTTTTAGTTATGTCTTTTGGACTAATGAATGCTCCTGTAGCTTTTATGGACTTCATTAATAGGGTGTCCAAGTAGTACTTGGACATTTTTGTCATATTCTTCATAGATGACATCCTCGTCTATTCTCATAGTGAAGGTGATCATGCAGACCATTTGAGGACTATATTGTAGACCCTTAAATCTCACCAGTTATTCACTAAGATTAGAAAATGTGAATTCTAGTTTATATCAATAGCCTTCATTGGTCTTATCATTTTCAATGATAGCCTCTGTGTTGATTCTCAAAAGATTAAAGCAGTGAAAAACTGGCCTAGACCAACCTCTACATGAAATATTAAGAATTTTTAGTTTAGTTGGTTACTAAAGATGGTTTATGTAAGGATTTTCTTCTACTGCTTCACCCATATCTCATTTAACTAAAAAGAAAGATAATTCCAGTGGTAGGATTCATGCGAGAAGAGTTTTCAGGAGTTGAAAAGTCAACTCACTTCCACCCATTATTGACTCTATGAGAAAGATTAGAGGGGTTTGTTTTTTATTGTGATGCATCCAATTTTTTCGTCTTGGTTGTTTATAAATGCAGTGTGGTAAGGTCATAGCCTATGCCTATAGTCAGCTTAAATCCCATAGTAAGAATTACTCGAGCCATAATATTTAGTTGGCAATAGTTGTCTTAGCCTTAAAGATTTGGAGGCATTACCTTAATAGGGTACATGTTGACGTGTTCACAAATTATAAGAGTTTACAGTAAGTGTTCATTCAAAAAGATGTAGATCTTTCTTAGAAAAGGTGTCTTGAATTATTGAATGACTATGATATGAGTGTGTTGTATCACTAAGGTTAGGCTAATATAGAGGTCGGAGCCCTTAGTAGATTGTCTATGGGAAGTCTTGCGGATGTTAAGGAAGACAAAAAGGAGTTACTCTATGTAGTTCATTAGATTACTAGATTAGGTCATCGGTTGGTTGATTCAACCGAAGGAAGTATAAATAGTTCATAATATTCATAGGTAAAAAAATAAAAGAAAAGAATGAAAGGGATCCTATTTTAATCAAGTTGAAGGAGGTAGTTCAGGATCAAAACATTGAGGTTTTCTCCTAAGGGGGAGATGGTATGTTTCGTTGTCAAGGTAGGTAATATGTTTTTAGTATGGATGGTTTGAGACAACAAATATTAGTAGAGGTGCATAAAGTGCTATATTCTATTAGCCCAGAAGCCATTAAGATGTATCATTATTTTTTATATATCTGGTGGAATGGTATGAAGTAATATATTACAGAATTCGTGGCTAAGTGTTGGAATTGTCAGCGGGTTATGGTTGAACACCAAAGGCCTATTGGTATTCTCAAGGATTTCAGCATACCCACTTGAAATTTTGAAGTGGTGAACATGGATTTTGTTATAGGGTTACCTCATAAGCATTGTCAGCATGACTCGATTTGGGTCTTTGGAGGTAGAATGACCAAGACAACATATTTCTAGCTAGTTCATTTTTTGTATTCAGTAGAGGATTATGATAGAATCTATCTTAGGGAGTTAGTAAAGTTGCATAGGGTTCCGTTGACCATTATTTTAGATAAAGGTACCCAATTTACCTATCATTTTTTAAAGTCTTTTCTTAAGGGTCTTGGTACCCAAGTCCACCTTAGTACAACTTTTCATCCTCACATAGACGGTCAGGAAGAGAGGACTATTCAGACTTTAAATGATATGTTGAGAGCTTGTTTTATCGACTTTAAGGGTAGTTGGGATGACCACTTACCTTTGATCGACTTTGCATTAAATAACATCTCTTCAGCATTTAGATGGCTCCATTTTAGGTTCTCTATGGAAAGATGTGTAGATATCTTATTGGGTTGTTTGAAGTAGGTAAGGCTACTTTGATAGGGCTAGATTCAGTGTATGTGACAATGGAGAAAGTTTAGTTAATTTGAGAAAGGTTAAAGATCGTCTAAAGTCGAAAGAAATACTATGCAGTTATGAGCAGAAGTTATCTTGAGTTTGATGTTGGCTTCTTGGTTTATTTAAAAATTCCACCAATGAAAGAGATGAAGATATTCGGTAAGAAAAGAAAGCTCAGTCCTCGATATGTTGGCCAATACAGGAGTTTGAGCCATTCTTTGAAGGATCTTATGAGTTGGAGTTTCCTGCAGAATTGAAATCTGTGCATCTAGTGTTTCATATCTCTTTGCTAAAGAAATGCAGTAGTGGCCCACCTTCTATTATTCATTTAGAGAGTGTGGATATAAAAGGTAGGCTCTCTTACGAAGAAGTACTAGTTTAGATCCTTGACTGTTTGGTCTATAGGTTGAGGAATAAAGAAATTGCCTTGGTTAAAGTACTTTGGAGAAGTCAATCTATTGAGGGAGCTACTTAGGAAGCAGAAGTCGCTATGTGAGCCATATGTCCTCACCTTTTCTCTACTAATTCAGGTTCAACTTGAGGTAATGGTTTCCCTTAAGTAATTTTCTCATTTTTTATCTCATCTATACAACTATCCTTATGTTACAACTTGCATTCATGAATTTAGTTTAGTCCATGCATCATGTTGAAGATTCAGTCACTTAATCACGATTCATCTCATAAGTATTTAGTTTATGATCTCAGTCTTCTTGTTATGTTTTCTCAGACAAATTCATTCGGGGATAAATGATCCTATAGGGGAGACATTGTAATACCCCGCAAGATCCTAGACTAATTTTTAGCTATTCATCATATATTTAGAAGTCCCAATTTCACTATTTCACACTAAGTACAGGTGACATGACTACTTAAACACCCCAAATTTTCAAACATTTTCTTTTTGGCCTTCCCAATTTCCAAATGTTGATTTATCAGTTGAAATATGTTTTGGAATGTTAAAAGGGGAGAGTTTTGGAATTTTCAAAAGATGTGCATGGTGTTTTTTTTTTATCATGGAGGCAGTATACCTTAGCAATTTTGACATTCCATGGAAATGGCCCTCCACGAAATGTAGCATGTCACAAAAGTTAGTTTTCACGATACACAGCATGTCACGGAGGCTAGCATCCATGATAACCTATTGCAATGTTGTCGTGTAAATCCTACAGGTTTCATGAAATAGGTGAGGGGTATTTTGGTCTTATTCCCTCTTGTTTAAATACCCAATTCAAGACTAAGAGCCTCAAATAAATGTAATTTACCTCTTGCTTATTTAGTTAACATCATTCATCCCTCGACCATTTTCAAGAACAAAAACAAGGATTCCTTTTCAAGAATTCAACTATTCAAGGTCTCTATTCCAATTTTTCTCCAAGAATTCAAGCAAATGCAAGTATGCGGGGTATTCATTAATAAGTTCCTTTCACCCATTGTGTCCCAAAATTCCCTAGTTTTCAAGCTTAAATCCCTTTTCCCTCCTATTATGAAATTTCAATGTCAAGTGTGAACTTACTCAATTTCCACTTAATAGTTTTGAATACAAGTCATGATGATGTGTTTCCCATGAGAATTATGCTCAGACACCCTTTATAATTTTAGTCACCCAAATCATATGCAGTTGACACCATGTTAATATATCACTTTACGAATTGAACCAAGTGAGCATGTTGACACCATGTTAATATATCACTTTAGTGATATATTCTATGTTTTGGGTCTCTGAATCATGAATTTCCTAATAGTATTTTAAATAATGTTATTGTATTTAAAGTATTATTTAGTCTTGGAGGGTTATGAACACCAAATAGCTATATGTTTATGCGTGTTTCTGATTCCATGCAACAAGCCATTCAGAACATGATTTTATCACCATATTCTGATTATCATATTTATGTTGAAAAATTATCAGTTGTGAGTCTTTTTAACTTTAATCAGTACCAGTGTCAGTTCAGTTGGGAGTAGCATTTAGAACCAAGCAAATTTAAGGTTAAGGATTTCCTACCAGTTGAGGATGAGGCCTTTAGTAGTAGCCCTATGTTCCAAAACTATATAACCAGCATAGGTATAAAGAGTCTCCCTACCAGTTGAGGGTTGACACTCTCTTATGGCATCTTACAGTCAATGGTGACACCCTAGTCCTTGGGATATCAACTTTATTGGATCCATGTGTTAGTACCCTTGGCAAGGTAGTAGCACACTTCCAACTATGGTTACAGGTTAGACCCCGACAACTCAGATTAGGGCATGTCAGTTACATTATATCTCTTATAGTTTAAATTTCAGTGTTAGGTAATATCAGCTTGGGTTTGCTTGATCAAGTGTTCAGTTTATCAGCTATTCAGTCAGTTAGTTTACAGATCATTTAAGTACACACTTTACTTGTTCATACACTCGTTTTATATGTTCATACATTCATGATCAGTATCTACATGCACTTTAGTTAGTCCATATCCCATTGTCTAGTACATTACATGTACTGATCAATAATCTCTTTTGTGCTATGTTGCCTTATAACATAGGTTTGGATAATCAGTTCCCCGATAGCCCTTAGTAAATTCAGTACCACTCAAAAGAAGTTATAGTGAGTCCCCATTCATCAATGCCAAGTTATTTCCAGTTACTTTCAATACTTTCCTTATTTTTGCCAGTCGGAGTTAGTTGAGGGTTTGTCCTATTAACTCCTCATCCTTTAGAGGCTTTCAGATAGTATTAATTGTTCTCGGTTTAAATCAGTAGTTCAGGCATATTCGGTATTGTTTTAGTATACATCTTAATAGATATTTTATCAGTTTAGATTTTCTATTTAAGGTTTCATTATTATTTTATTTAGTGCTCACAGCAAATTCCACATCATGGGTTAGTTTGGGGTCACTTGTATCCTTAAGCAAGGTGTTACGATTAGGGGGTAGTCTCGAATTGTGATAAAAGACTTCAAAACTAAAATTGGATCTATAAACTAAATGAAAAACCAGTAATAAAACCACCGTCTCAAGGAAATCACATATTACTTGGGTAGCTATAGGAAATCTCTAAACAAAGAAAAATGAGAGAATACACAAAAAATAACCCGATGAGTCATTACAATATCAATTATTAAAAGAACTTTTGTCCATGAATAAAGGGTTAGGATATACTTAAGGCCTCAAACAGGGAAAATATTAGGTCTGTATCTTTCTCTCGATCTCATAAGTACCTTCCTTTAATGGGTGGTGTCTCGACTGACATTTAACTACTTGAATCCCTCAAGTGCGTAAGTACAAAACATCAAAAGCTTAAATGAGCACTGAATCCTCGACGATGGTCAACACTTATCAAACTGAACCAAGTCTCTTCTAAGCACGTGGGATGCATCTAGATTGTATCACTACAACATAAAAACATGAAAAATAAAAGAAGAAAGGAAAGACTGGGGGGAAGGCTAACTTATATGCCATCTCACCAATAGTGAGAAGGATTTCAAAAGTTCCAATATATCTAGGGTAGACCTTGCCCTTCCTCCCTAACCTCATCACACCCTTCATAGGCGATACACGAAGGAATACTTAGTCACCTACTCAAAACCTCAAGGAATGAAGTCTATAGTCTTCCTTAGCGTTCTGCCTAATCTGATCTACCTTCAACCTATCTTGAATCCCCCTGACTCTATCTAATGACTTTTAAAGCAATTCAGTACCATGGGGACTAACCTCGGAGGTCTCAAATCATCCAATAGAATAACATCGCCTACATATAAAGCCCCAAATGTTTCTATCTAAATACTCTATTAGTAGCTACTATTATAAGAAAACTCTACCAATGAAAGTGCTCCTCCAACTAAACTCCAAAATCCATAACACAGTCCTGGAGATATCCTCAAGAAATTAAATAGTCTATTTATACTAATCATCAGTCTGTGGGTAGAAAGTTGTACTGGGATCCACCTCAGTACCTCACTCCTTCTAAAAGGCTCTCAAAAGCTAGAAGTGAACATTGAGACCAGATCTCAGATGATACATATAGTCACCCCATCCAAATGTATTATCTCATGAACATAGATATTAGCTAACCTCTCAGCACTGAAAGACATCTGAATAAGAATGAAATGTGCTAATTTATTAACCCAATCACAATGACCCAAATGCCATGGAACTAAGAAATGTTTGAACCCACCCTCTAACGAAGTCTGTGGCGATCCACTTCCACTTTTACTCGAGAGATGACAATTTCTAAATCAAGCCACTAGGTCATTGATGCTCGGCCTTCACATACTGAGGACATATGAAAAAAGCTACAAATTCTGTCACATCTCTCCTCATACCACTCCATTAATAATTCTAACTTTAAATTTTATACATCTTAGTTGTACCTGAGTAAATAGAATATCTTGAGTTTGATCGTCACGCACGATTAACTTAATTAGATCTCCAATCCTCCAAACACAAATGAAGTTATCGAATCTAAAAATTTCCTCAGAATCAAATATGGCCCTTTTGGACTAAGCACTCAATACATGATCACGGATGATGAAAAGTCTCATATCCTTAAACTGACAACTCCAAATTGGCTCGAATAAGGTAGACCTCGCCTCAACACTAGTAAAAATCCTTTTGGGTTAAAAAATACGAAGTCTCCCTATTAATATTACTATGGACCGAATATCCCATGCCAACAACCTCTGAGGAACAAACATAGAAGTAAAACTACCTATACTCATTACCTTTTAGCTCAAAAATCCCTCTACCACATTCTCCTTTCTCAAATTATACAAAAAGAGATGTCATTATCCTTGAGCAAGTCAATGTATCCACACTGCCTGAAATTACGCTATCTCTAGGTAATAAGATGCTGAAGACTAAGATGATCTATGAAAATATCATAATACATTCCATAAAGATAATGCCTCCAAATATTAAGCGTAAAAATTACCACTGCCATCTCCAAATATTGAGTGGGGTAGTGGAGCTCATGCACCATCAATTTCCTTGATACATAAGTAATTATTTGACCCTACTACATTAACATAAAACCTAAACCAACACTAGAAGCATCACAATATATAGTGAATCTTTAACTCTCAACATGAAGAGCCAATATAGAAGTTGGAGTGAGAAATCCCTTGAGTTTACCAAAGCTTGACTCGCACTCCTCACACTATCAGAAATGAATCTCCTTCCTAGTCAATCTACCCATCAATGCTGGAATAGTAGTGAAACCCTTAATGAACCATCTATATAACTTTCCATACTAAAAAAGTCATGAACCTCAGACTGAAAACACAATCGCACTTACCTATAACAAAGACAGAAAACAAAAGATGTTAAGGAATACACATACCTCAAGCATGATTATCTGGAATGGGAAACAAGAACGAAAATTAGACTTCATGTAATCCTCGATTTCCCACATAAATTCCTCAAATTTTTGGTTCTTCCAAAGAATCTTTATCGAAACCACATCTTTTGTCTACAATTGACAGACTTGCCGATCCAAAATCTCAACTAGGACATCCTCCTTGGACAAGCAATTCTAAATACACACATCCTCCAAGGGAATAACCATCGATGCGTTACCCATGTACTTCCTCAACATCGAAACATACAACATTGGATGAATTGAGCTCAAGCTAGAAGAAAAATTCAACTCATATGAAATAGTACAAACCATCTTCAAAACCAAGTACAGACCGACATAACGGGGACTGACCTTCCTCTTCTTGCCAAACCAAATCACTTCCCTCATCGAAGAAATCATTAAGAGCACTCAATCACTAATACCAAACTCTAATTCCGTTTGCCTCACATCCGTGTTGGACTTTTGGTAACTTTTGGTGGACTTGAGTCTATGCCAAATTACGTTCACTTTCTCTATGCCTTTGTGAACCTAATTAGGGCTAAACAACTTATTCTCACAAATAACCCAAAAACAGATCAACACATCTTATCATAAAAGTCCTCAAACGGAGCCATACAATTCCTAGAGTGATTATTGTTGTTGTACGCTAATTCTATGAGAGGCTATTGGTAGACCCAACTACCATAAAAATAAAAAATATAAGCCTAAATCATATATTACAAGGCCTGTATTATCCTTTCCACTTTCCCATCTATCAATGGGTGGAAAGCGATACTAATGGTTACCTTAGTCCCCCAACCTCGCTGGAAGGACCTCCAAAAGTGAGATAGGAACTAGGTAGTCCAATCAGATATGATACAGAATGGAGTACCATGCAAGTTCACGATCTCTTCAAGGAACAACTTGGGATAATCCTTAGAAGATTAATTTTTCATCACTGGCAAGATGTGAAAAAACTTAGTCATCCTATCCATAATGATCTAAATCAAATAAAATTGTTGACGTCACCATGGAAGACCCATACCAAAATCCATATTTATTATCTCCCATTTCCTCACCGACAACTCAATCTCTTGATTCAGTCCATAGGGCCTTAAGTGCTTCACCTTTGTTTGCTGACACACCATGCACTTAGCCACAAAATTTGCCACATCTTGCTTCATGCATTCCACCAATAAATCTCCTTAAGATCATGATACATTTTTGTTGAAGCAGGATGAATAGTATAAAGAAACCTATGATCTTTGGACAAAATTCTTCTTTGTAACCCATCAACATCGAGAACACATAATTTGCCTTGGTATCTCAAGATACCATCACTACTAATAAAAAAATCATCACTTTCTTTCTATCTACGTCATTCTTGATTTGCATACAATAGGTTCCAACATTTTCTTCTCCTTCACTTCAAGACCAAGATATAATTTTGCCACATCTTGAACAATCACTCCACCATCATTGTAATCTAAGAGAAGAACTTTGAGATAAGCCAAACGGTGAATATCCTTCACCAAATCCCACTTCTCTTTATCCACATGAGACAAACTTCCCATGGAAAACCTTCTAAGAGCATCAGCAACCACATTAGCTTTACCTAGATAGTAATAAGAACTCATGTCATAATATTTAAAGAACTCAGGCCATCTTCATTCCTGAGATTTAATTCTCTTTGACTGAACACGTATTGTAAGCTCTTATGATTAGAATAAATATCAACACGGACCCTATACAAATAATGTTGCCAGATCTTTTATGCAAACACCATGACTGACAATTGTAAATCATTAGTTGGATAATTCTTTTCATAATCTTTTAATTATCTAGAAGCAATAGCAACCACCTTGTCATGCTACATCAACACACCACCCAATCCCACCCGGGATGCATTTCAATAGACAACAAAACCATTAGTTCCTTCAGGCAAAGTCAAGTTAGAGGATGAAATCAACTTATCCTTTAGCTTATCAAAACTACCCTTATAAGCATCACACCACTAGAATTTCACCTTCTTTTGAGTTAACTTACTTAGTAGGGAAGAGATTGAAGATAAACTCTTCACAAACCTTCTATAATAATCAACTTAACCCAAGAAACTCCAAATATTGGTTGGTGTCATGGGTCTAGGCCATTTTATAATTACTGCAACCTTCTGTAGATCCACCATGATCCCTTTACTAGAAATAATATGTCCAAGATAATCCATAATATTCAACCAGAACTCACACTTAGAGAAATTTGCATTAAAATATTGCTCTTTCGATGTTTGGAACACATGGCGAAAGTGATTGATATGATCCACCTCACTTAAAAATATACCAAACTATCATTGATAAATACAATCATGAAAAAATCAAAGAGTAGATAAAAAAACCCAATTCATAAGGTCCATACATGCTACTAGGGAATTGGTCAAACCAAAGAACATTACCAAAAACTTAAAATGACCATGCGGGGTTCGAAAGTCAAACTTAGGTATATCCACCTCCCTAATCTTCAACTGATCATAACCCAACCAAAGATCAATCTATGCAAAAAACTTAGAACCTTAAAGCTTATCAAACAGATCATCTATCCTCGAAAAAAGGATACTTATTCTTCACGATCACCTTATTCAATTGGTGGTAATCTATACATATCCTAAAGGACTCACCCTTCTTGCATATGAAAAGAATAGGAGAAATCTATAGAGACATAATAGCATAGATAAAACCCTTGTCAAACACATCTTTAAACTACTCCTTGTGTTCCTTTAACTCAACCGAAGCCTTTCTATATAGACAGATAGAAATAGCATAAGTTTTTGGAAGAAGATCAACCCAAAATTTATTTCCCTATCATGAGGAATACTAGAAAGATTATCTGGAAATGCCTCATGAAATTTGTAGACCATGGGGATATTCTATAAGGATGTACCTTTGGAACTAGAATCTTTAAAATGCACCAAGTGATAGCGACATCCTTTTGAAACAAATTTTTGAGCTCTAAGATATGCAATAAACCTTTCCTTGTGTACTAGGGAACTAACTTCCTACTCAATCACATCTCATTAGGGAAGTGGAAACTAACCCTACGGGTCCAACAATCAAGAGACTCAAAATATGAATGCAACCAATCCATCCAAAAAGTAATATCAAAGTCTAACATGTCCAACTATATCAAATCTACCAGGGTCTCTCTAGAATAGGCCGACATCACACAAATCTTATAGAATCTAGTAGCAATAATAAAGTCACTAACTGGGTTGGACACAGATAAAGGGTCCAAAATACACTCAGGATTAAAACTAAAATGCATAGCCACATAAGGGGTTACATAAGTAAGAGTATACCCAATATAAATTAGACATATAAATCATGAGAAAAGAGTTTAAGAGTATAAGTAACAACATCAAAGGGTGCCTCAGAATTCTTGCGACTGGAGAGAGTGTACAAACAGTTTTTTCTAGTGCTAGAGCCAGAAGAAAAAATAGCAATTTTTGGTGTGAGAGCTGATAAAGTATCAACAGGAATTGTATTTCCCCTAAAGCAACCTTAGAATGATAATTCATCTACATATGACCAATCTGACCATATTTAAAGCACTTGTTTCTCTCTTCTTCACAAACACCATGGTGTACCTGACTACATAATCTAGAAGAGGATACGATAGAGATGACTGAGCACCACTAAGCTGCAACTAGGCTCCTCATGCTCTAAACCCACTATCATGCTTAGAACGATGATCACCCAATGGCTTTGAATAAGGATAACTAGCTGTAGAGTAGAAACCATAATTGCCCTACTTCTTCTTAGACTACTTTACACTATTTATAACATTTTACTATTAAACCTTCACCCTGATCCGAGTAGAAAAACTTTTGTTCTGCCTTTCACTCATCTATGCTTGCCTCAACTTCTCTTCTTCCACCTATTGCATATACACCATAAGTCTAAAGATGTCCATATCCTTGGGCAAAAAGGCATCCTTGCTCTCCAAGAATAACTCATAGGAAAACCCAGAGGTAAACTTCCTTATTCTATTCCTCATGCTAGAAAACATTTTTGGAGCATAATGTAACAACTAATGGAACTTCAACGCATACTCCTTTACTAATGACCTTCCTTGTTTCAATTTCACGAATTCCTCAGACTTTGCCTCCCTTAATTCCTGAGCAAAAAAGCAATTAAGAAAAGTTCTTGAGAAGTCATCCTAGAGAGCAGAGTCAACATCCTCACCCATAGACTTTTCTCACTCTTCATACTATTGGTATACTACCTCCTTTAACTGATAGGCGGGGAAAACTCTACACCCTCTAGATCAATAGTATGAATCCTATAAAAGACCTTTTAAATTTTATCAACAAAATTTTGAGTATTTTTCTAAACTCTAGAACTAGTGAAAAATAGAGGACTAAACCTCATCAATTGGCCAACTCTTGTGGCCTTAAATGATGGAGTAATAGAAGCAACATGCTCAGTTTAGGAGGCCACCACTTTGGAAAGCAAATAAATTAACTGGAAAAACTAAGAATTAGATATACCAGCGTGAGGTGCCTGAGGAGAGAAAGGGGGAACTGGTGGAGTTCCTTTAAGACAATCAGAAGAAGTTCCCCTAGATTGAGTCTGAACTCCTGAAGTTTGATGAGCTTCGTCCATATTATCCTTAGATAGGATAGTAGGGTATACCCAAGCATTAGATCTTGTATGAGACATGATTTGAAAAGCAAACTTCTAAGAATTAGAGGATATTTAAAACCTTAAACTCTATAGCAAAAAAATAAATAACTAAAAGCTTAAATATTCCAAAATCCTCTCGTATCGTCTCCCTTATAAGTGTGGCATGCTACACACCCATAAATGACACTTTACTTAAAATGTCTTGGTTGGGCACCTAATGACATCAAACCTACACTCTGATACCATATCTGTTATGACCCAAACTAGGGTCTCATTGAAACAAGCATCTTAAGTCCTATGTCGACTATAGACTAACCCTTTATACATCACCAAACTACACAATATCCCAGTTGTTGGATGAAATTAAATCATATAAAAAGACAGCATACAATAAGCATAACAAAAATTCAAAACAAGTGTATCAACATCGACCGACGACTGTCCAAAAAATAAGCCAAAATTGCTCAATATCTACAGTAATCTAAATAATGCCTTCTAAACAAAGATCCAAAACAAATCTTGGTAGGTATATCTCCCCAACTCTGACAGATGGTAATGAGAATGAAAATGATAATGTTAATGATAATAAAAGTAACTATAAAATCAAAACTAAGACTGAAATTTGGTGAAATGCCTAAGCCTTTTGAGGGATGAAAACTCACCACTTCAACACAACTTAACGAACCAAGCTGACTGACATAACTCTGCATAGAAAAAGTACATATATCTTCGGACCTTGCATCATGTGGGATAAAATGTCTGGAGATGGTTCATGGGGTGAACACTAGCATGACACTCAGAGATAAGGTTAACATAATACGATAATCAATAATTAAAAAATCATTCCAAATACATGTACATAATCAAATCCATATGTATATATATATTATATGTCAAGATAGGGAACAAGGCTTAGCATGTTTCTTAAACCTTTAGCCTAGATTGTGTAGTTCAACCGTCATAACATAGAAAGTTACTCACAGGCTATATAGGCCTAACTCTCCCCCAGATAGTAGGTCCCTATTTTATGTAACTGCATGAATTAGAGGGTATACATATGCACCATGAGGGACTCAAACCTCCTAAAATAAAAAGGTGATACGAGAACAAAATCATGCAATAAGATATATGGTACTCGATCCACCTAGTAATATAAACCTTCACATCGAATACCATAGTTTCCAGTATTTATCCCTCGGGACCTCCACTTTTATATTTTCCCATTTTTTAAACCACATTACACATTAAGGAATACATTATTGGTATCTTCATACCAACTACCCTTGCAAGGTAACATCAACTTTCCCAACAAACTATCATCACTTAGGGAATTCACAACCCCTTTTATTCAATTATACATTAGCTTGGGGAATTACACAACCCCATAAGATTCAATTCAAAATCACAATGTAATAGTTCAAGGATAATTTAAATTCCCATAGTTCTCAGAATTAAAAACCAATTTCACAATATGGGGTTAGGGTCATAACCACTTCAAAAGTCATAAGTTTGTGGAAAATCATAATTCCCTAATTCATTCACATACCTATGCAACCACGAGTTCTAAACCATAATCAAAGAATAAATAATATTATGTAAACTATGGAAAACAATTATTCGAAAACAAGCATTCAAAACAACTAAATCCTTGATTTCAAACCAACATAAATATCTTATGAACAATACTTTAAAACATATATGTTTTTATAAATTAACAATGAGAGAAGAGTAACATTCCTGAAATACCGAATTTCATGGAATGAATTCAACCCTAGAGCCCTTGGATGACCTACTTCTTGGCAACCCTAAGTATGGCTTCTTAAGAGAATTTGAGAGATCCTTTTGAAATGATTGAGCATGTTAAGGATGTAATATGACCCCTTTAAGTGCTTTATGGATGTGGAGTTTTAATTTGGTAAGGAAAGAATTCCCTAAAGTGCTCTCAATTTTAAAATTAAAATTTAGTCTTTATTGACTACAGGTCATGATACTACTCATAAGGATACATTTAGGCTCATCACAAGAAGTCCTAGTAAAGACAGAACCTCCAAGGCCCCATAATGGTATTGCTACAATTCATAACATCGGTTCGTAACCATACATAATGGCTCATAAACACTTCTCGTACTCAAGACAATAATAAATTTGGTATGACACACTAGATATCAAATAATTGGGAAATAACCACTTGTTATGAGACTTTAAAATTCATGGCCTCAATTTGTAATGAAGATAGTTTCTTGGGCCAAACTTTATGGATGCATTACAACTTAGTCCTTAAGACCCGTAAGACGCCTGGACGACTAGAAAAAAGCCACTCGTACTTGAAGTAGAATACTAAGATACTTGTTATAATTAAGTTGCGATTAAGTCCCTATAACCCATAAATACCCCCTATGACCTATCAGGGGATTCATAGTCAGGATAGTGATGAAAAAATTTCAAAAATTCAAGAACCAAAAACCCAGGGTGTTGCAGTCTTGCATTCGTTTTACATGTTTATGTATTCATGCTCAGTATCTATATGCAGTTCAGTTAGTCCTTACCTCACGTACCAGTACATTCGAAGTACTGATTACATACTGTCTTTTTCTCTATGTTTTCTTATAATATAGGTCTAGATGGTCAGTTCCCCGATCACCCTAAATCAGTTCAGTGCCACTCAGCAGTAGTTGAGGTGAGTGTTAATTAATCAAGGATAAGTTATTTGAATTTATTCTTAATAATTCCTTTATTTCAATCATTGAATGTTAGTTGGGGGTTTTTCCCCTCAACTTCTTATATTTTAGAGGCTTTTACATAGTCTGACTTGTTTTTATTTTTCATTAGTATTTTACACCTGTTGGGTATTATTCTAGTATTACATCTTAACTGAATTTTTATTAGTTTATCTTCCATATATGATCTGTTATTATTACTTTATTTAGTTCTAATAACAGATACCAGATTATGAGTTAACTTGGGGTTACTTTTGGCCTTAAGCAAAATGTTAGGTCTAAGGGGTAGTCTCTGGTCATGAAAAAACTTTGTATTAGATACTATGGCTTTACAGTATCCTAGCGTGTCTAAAATTTGCATTAATTAGAGTTGTGTACATTGGTGTAAAGCGTGCTACACTTTAAGAGTCTGTGAGATATTATCAAAAACTTTCTCTTCTTTCAATATTTATGTCATGTGAATGAGTATAAGCTCTACTAAATTCCCTTTGTAACTCATCCTTTATCTATTTATAGAAAATTCCTTCTAGAAGAAATAACGGAAGAAAGAATAGGGATCAGCCTACACCACTACCTATATAGAAAGACTCTCTAAACGACCATACTTCCCAATCTAAATTCAAGACTATTTTCACTATTTTTGCCCAGACTTTGGATGCTTAAAATATCCAGCAGGATATTGCCCTTGCCAATCAAGTACTGAGCATGGTAGCAGCTAGGATCTGAGAAATCACTCGGATGAATCCTCTATATTTTTTTAAGTCTAAAAAAGATACAGAAGAATTTTAGGATGGTGTGAAGAAAGCGATAGATATCATAGGTGTTACTTCTAGTGATAGTGTCGAATTAACTACTTACAAATTGCAAGAAGTAGCCCATACTTGGTTCAAGAAGTGAACCGAGGACAGAGGTGTTTCAAAAGGGCCTATAAAGGGGGAGGAGTTTTCTATGGACTTCTTAGATATGTTATTCCAACTTTAGTTGAGGAAGTCCAAAGTGAAAGAGTTTATAAATCTCAAGCACAGTAATATGAGTGTCAAGGAGTTCTTACTTATGTTTACCAAGTTGGCGAGGTATGCTCTGAATATGAGGGCAAATTCTAGGGAAAAAATAAGTAAGTTTCTATCTAGTATGTCAAATGAAGTAGTCAAGCAGTATAGAATAACTATGCTGATTAAGGAAATGGACCTTTCTAGGTTGATGGTTCATGCTCAGTAGATTAAGAGAGGCTCAAAGAGAAGGAAACGGATAATAGGAGGGAAAAAAACTAGTAGCTTCAACGTCTCACAGCAAAGGTCAGAGGGTGGGAATTATTCTTTGTTCTGCAAGAAATTTTTAGCTCAAGCCCTATGTCTATCCAGTCTCTAAGTTTTAGGTAGCATGAATAGTGGTTGCTCCAATATACTGTATGGGAGATATGCATAGAATCATTAAGAAGAGTGCAGGGTAGGCAGTAATATATATTTTTTGTATGGTAGCTGATCTTGGCTGTATTTATATGCCTAAGCATCATAGCTTACCTATATTTTAGCTAAGTTTGGAGAACAAAGTGCCTAGTTTCGTATGTTTTTACTCTACTTCTATATAATTGAGCTAACCAATGTGTTATCATGATTTCAGGTATTAATGAGGTAGACGGAGACATAATGGGACTATGGAATGCGGATGTCATATGACACAAGAGAAAAGTAGATTGTTGGACCAAATATGTCTCCTAGAAACTATGTTCAGGGACGTAGAAGGAAAATATAAGAGAAAAGATTATTAAAAAGACTTGATGCTTAATTTTTATCATTATTGAATATTCGATAGTATTTTGAACAAGGGAATAACGGCTTAGGATGGAGAGAGAAAACATTTCTCTCTTGTTTTCACTATTTGCACACTGAGATTGTCTTATAGTTTTTGGTATGATGAATATTTCTATTGTGATTTCCATTTTATTCATGAGTAGATAAGTTTATTAGTTAGTGTTATGGAAGACTTGTAGCATACAATCTAGTACTTTGGGTTTTGAATTCATTATCCATTGATTTGTTTACATCATACTCTCTTTGTTTATCATGAATTCTCGTGGTTGCAAACATAGAGGATGTGCCTTAAAAAATAACTTGTTCGAGAGAAAATTTGTTGTTCAGAATAGAGTGTAGTGACAAGAAAATAGGATTTGCAACCCCTATTTCATATGTTAATGCCTTAACAGGTTAACTAATTAGAGATTTCGTATTATTTTTGTAAACACTTTTGATTCAAGAGAACTAAAGTGAATTAGTTCTTGATGGTTGAGAAACACTAGGACTATGATATTAAATACAATACGCTTCTCTGTAAGCATGATACATGTATGAATTCGTAAAACCCATAGTTAGAAAGTATTGAAAACTACAAGGTGGGCATAACCCTAGCTTGCTATTTCTCTGAATTTGAATACTACCACACATACTTCATCTTGTTAAACTGAAACCTTAATTTGTGAACTGAATCAAATCCCTCATTTTGGTTTATGGAAATGAATGATTAAAAGTAACCTAATCTGCATACAACTTAATTAGCACCATATTTCCTGTTGGATTTGATCCCAACCTAGTTGGGTTCTATATTTGACAGCGACCACTTATCCTCTTGTAGGAGAGGTGTAATTTAGGTGTATCAAATTTTGGTGTCGTTGCTGGGGAATACGGTATTCGATTAAGTTTATGTATGTTAATTGATTGTTAGTCAAGTTTTCTTATTTTACCTTTATTTGGTTTTTTTGTTCATTACAGGCTCATTGTTGTTTATGCCATGAACCAGAAGTTCAGGAGAACCATTATTAGCCTTCAATCCTGAACGTCATCTCATTGAAAGAATGGCTAACCAATAGAATGCTGAAAGATTATCTGCTTTGGATAATGATCAATTAAATCAACAGAATCTATATAACCCAGGTCGGGTACCTAATCTAGATAAAGAGTACTTGAGAGATGATGATTTAATTGACCCGGCTAATAGGAGGCGTGTAGCAGGGGTAGTTGCACCTGTAAATCAAAATCGTCTATTCGAAGGAAGACTAGACTGCCAAGCTATGCAGTTTGATGTTGACAATGATAAGGACGATTTAGATAGAGATGGAGCTTTAGAGGCAATCATTCTACCACCACTAGCTCCTAGGGTGAAATTTAACATCACCAGTACTATGATCTAGCTATTGAATTTGAAAGGACTCTTTTGTGGATTACCTGGTGATGATTTAAATCTATATTTGGTGAATTTCATCAATATTTGTATATCGTTTGATAATCCTGGAGTGGGACAAAATGCTATTCATTTGAGATTATTCCCACTGTCTCTGTCTGGAAAGGCAACTATGTGGTTGAATGAGTTGACTCTTGATTCTATAACTAACTGGAGGCAATTGAAAGGAGCTTTCCTAAAAAAGTTCTTTCCCCCCTTCATAATGTTACAGTTGAGGGATGAGATCAGCAACTTTAGGCAATTGGCTAATGAAGCTTTGCATGAGACTTGGGGGAGGTTTAAAAAAGAAGTTGACTTAATGCCCAAACCATAAGATGACTGATGAACACTTGATGGAAATATTCTACAGAGGTTTGAACTCACTTACAATCCCAATAGTGGATAATATTGCAGGAGGAGCTTTAATGGAGCTCACCTTTACTGAGGCTACGAGCATGTTAGAAAGAATGACTAAGATAAGTAGAGCTTGGCATACCATATATTCTATTGTAGCAAGCAATACTGGGTCTAGTGTAATATCAGCAGAGCAGTGTAGAAGAAAAGAGGAGCATGTTCAGGATATGGCTCATATGAAAACCCAGATGGATCTACTTATGAAATATTTGCTATCAGGGAATATAGAAAAGGTAAAAGTTCTTGGGTCCCATGGTAAGGGAGCTGAATCAAACATCGAGGAAGAGGCCAACTACTTGCATAACTAGGGGGTTTTCGGACCGATGGTCAAGAAAACCAAGGGTGGAACTATCAAGGAGATTGGAAGAATAAAAGTGCTAGGAATAGATTATATGTACCTCCTGGAAGCTATGATAATGATGCCACTAGTTCAGGAAAAATGTCCATGGAGGACATGATGCAGAAACTATTAAAGGGAGTTGAGGCGACCAATTCTAGGGTGACTATGATCAAGAGTGACGTATCTTTCATGATTAAACTAGTAAATTCCCACTCCACTGCTATTAAACAACTAGAGCAGCAGATGATCCAATTATCCACAACATTCAATCAAACACAGCATGGGACTCTACCAAGTGATACAGTTTAGAAACTGAGGACTGATGGATCATGTATGGCTATTACCACTAGGAGTGGTAAGATGCTATATAGTCTAGGATTGGGAGCATCCTCTCATACTGATGCGGTTGAAATGGATTGGGAGATGGTTGATTAATCCTTAGTAGTTCTTGTAGAGTTGGGAATTTTGGAAAAGAAGAGTATAGAAGAGGAACAACCACCTAAGCTAAAGCATATTAGTGATGTGGAGTAAGGCACAAGAAAGGAGGTAGAAGTTGCTCTAGCTGAAATCCCAAGTACACCACCCCCATTTCCACAACTATTAAAGAAAAAAGAAGATAAAGGGAAGTTTAAAAAATTCATAGTTATGTTGAAGCAATTGACAGTGAACGTGCCTTAAGTTGAAACATTGGTACAAATTCCCAAATATGCTATGTTTATGAAAGATCTTATGAAGAAGAAAAAAGCACTAAGCTATGATCGGGTGGATAATCTCCATCATTATAGTTCTATTTCTACAAGTTCATTGGTGCAGAAGAAGGCAGACCCAAAAGCATTCACCATTCCTTGTACGATTGGGTCTCTAGATTTTGCTATGGCCTTATGCGACCAGGGAGCTAGCATCAATCTGATGCCGCTAGCTATTTATAAGAAGTTGGGTTTGGGATACCCCACACCCACAAACATGTGACTTATAATAGTGGATAGATCGGTGAAAAGGCCGGTTGGGATTCTAAATTATGTATTTGTAAAGGTGGCCAATTTTATATTTCCTGCCGACTTTGTAATTCTTGATTGTGAAGTAGAATTTGAAGTACCCATAATTTTAGGCAGGCTATTCTTAGAAACTGGGAGAGTGTTAGTTGACCTAGAGTTGAATGAGCTTAAATTTAGGCTCAATAGGAAAGAGGTTAGTTTTGAAGTATGTAAATCCATGAAACAACAAAAGAAGATGAGTTTTCTTTCAATTGTTGATGTATTCTATGAAGATGAGTGAGATATACCAATTAAGGATAGACCTATTCTAGAGACCATAGATGGTTTGGTTAAACTTGCAAGCAAGGATGTGAGTGACTTCAAAGTTTCTGGACTTAGAATAAAGCATTTTCTTGATCCAACAAATGAGGTACAAATGGTATCATCGATGTATCTTGACGAAGTCTGAGTAGTCAAGATAATCAAGTCGTTCCACGACGCTAAATCAGGTGCTACATAGGAGGCAACCCATGATTTTATTTTCATTTTATCATGTTAAATAGAAATACAAAAATAAGAGTCGAGCCACGACTTAAACTATGGCACTTGGTGGTAGGTAACCCATGCTTCTAATCATTTTTGTTGTTTTTGATTATGTGTAGGTGCATGAAGTACTAAAGAGGTGATTGTTACCAAATTTTGTTTGGAATTGAGCCATGTCAACGGTGGTAAGTTTAGGAGTAATAGGAATATTACAGGTAAGTTTGAGTGGTCAAATGTGTAAGGCTTGAGTCATGATTTTTGTTAGAGTTGTGACCCAAATTATGTTAATCCGACCGCAAAGTTTCATGACGAAACTTTATTTTATAATTTTCTATGAGGTCTGTGGTGGTAGCATAGGGATTAGGATGATAGGCCCAATCTCGAAGACTACTACTAACCTTGATGGGGGTGCGGGGGTGAAACCCCCGCGGTACGGACCTTTCTCAATGCTTTATATGAAGAATGGGGTGCATGACATCCAAGTTTACATAAACCATGGTAAAGGCGTCGCCTAAGATATGTACTTAGGCTAAATGTGTGGCATGATGTGCACCACACACCTTGATTTAGGCGATAACATGTGCGATGCCAACCTAGTCGTACATGCTCACTAGTTCAAGTTGGCGATTACATATGAGCCGCACACCTAAAGTTGTGCAATAACATGTGCGCCACCTACTTGCATTTGTGAGATAACTTGTGTGCTTCACACCTTAACGTGTATATGTACTATCTCACTTGTGTGATTCTTAATGTGACGCATACTTAAACATATGTGATAAGATATGCGCTGCATACCCTTCCTAATTTAGCTTAGTACCCAACTTTTAATTGGGTCAATCCGATCCGGATTTCACTCTTTAATAGAATCAACACCATGAATGCCCAAATTCATCCTTATTTCACCCCTAGTATGTATAAGATTGCTCTCTCACTATTATTCCTTCAAGATTCTTCTTTGCTTTATAATCTCAACAATTCTTCCTTTATTTCTTTAATCTTCCATCTTTAAGGTAAGTTTTTCTTTTCTTAATCCTTAAGTGTTATGACTTTATGTTGTAGTTGATAAGTGTTTCTTGAGGATTATGGACTAAATTCTTGCAATGGCTATGTCAAAGATAGGTTTTGAGCATCTTGGGAAGATAAACATCATTATTATAGTAGACACCATTGTTGTAGTTCTTTGAGCTTTTGCATGTGATTGAATTGTTCATGACTAACGTAATTTAGTTGTGTGGCCATTATTTCACAACTTACTTGATGGAACATAGTGTGGTTAAATCGTGTGAAAGTGATGGTATTTTGTGTTTATTGACATGTGGAAGATCTAAGGCATAACTTTGTTCAAAAAAATTATTTCATTGAAGTAAAATTGGTGGAATTGAAGTGAGTGAATTTTATTGTGACTAATATTGGTGCACCATAGAAAAGTGTATGTTATCGAAGTCTAAGTACCCGACAATAACACTTAATTGGCTTAAACTAACAAATTAAGTGCAGGGTGGTGAATTCACCACCTTCATCTTAATTGTAGTTAGTTTTATTATGAGTGGCTGACGTGGATGATGTGATGAATACAAGAAAAATGGCTCCTATGATGATCTCTATGTAGGTGGCATGACTCCTAATATGGATAAGGAGTACTACTAGCCAGGTTCTTTATCTTGTTATTTGCACAAGGGACAGTGCTTAACTTAAGTGTGGGGTGGCTGGTTACTTTGCTACTTGTTTTGTAAGAAAATAGTAACTTCTCCTTAGTAACTTCTGTCATAGGATTAGTTATTTTATTTATTCTATTTCTTGTTAGATGTTTATTCAATTTAGTCATAGTTAGGTACCTTTCTCGATGAGGGATGGATGACGATCGTCTTAAGAGAAATTAGTCATTTGTTGCATGTAAATGATCTCGTAGATCACATGGCATTATAGCATGAGTATGCAATGGATTATTACGTTTGAAACACCTAGGCTCTAGTTGTGAATCTTGTTGTGATTGTTGATTTAGTTGAATTCATTTAATTATTGGGTCATAAATCTATAATGCTCCTAATTGAGTTGACCATGTCCCATGAGTGTGTAAGACTGTTGTATATTTCTTATTTCAACTAATGCTAGAATATGCCTGGTGTGTGTGCAAAGCAAAATAAAGATTGTGAGTTTAGGAGATGATTTAGGCATTTCTATGACAGCCATTGTTCATTCCATCTTTTGACCTACCTTTGCACATTATCCTAGCTAGCCCCTATGAGGCTTTAGCTTGTTCTTTTTCTAGCCTCATATGTAACCTAACCTATTCTATAATAGTCCATAATTTGATCCAAAAGCTCCTAAGCGCTTTAATGTTAAATCAACTTGAGTTAGGAGTTTGACAATAAGAGAAAAAAGGTAAATTGATGCAAAAAGTCTAGTTATTTGCGTGTGAAATTAATGTGGTTGGGAGTAGCAAAAATTGTAGAAAAAGTTCCAAATTTTATCCCTGACATGTTACAATGAATTTGTTTTGTCCCTAGTCTTCCTTGGATATTGTGCACCTTAACTAAGGCAAATCTCTTAAGTTGAGGGTGGCTATCATAGGGGTGCGTAATGTGAAATGGATGCAAAAAAAAAATATTTGAAAGGGTTCCATACTCCTACCATAGTGTTATTAATTAAGCTTAATGATCTGGGGTGAAAATCAAATTTGTGAAGATAGCAGAAGTGGAAATTGGTTGTTAGAGATTGGTCTTAATTGCATTATGTAGTGTCTTAAAGCTCTTAGGGAAGATAGTCACTATTTCTGGCCAAAATAATTCTTACCCATCCTTTAGCCTGCATTACAGCCCTTAAAAGACTTATTTGATCCTAATCTTAGCATTCTGATATTAGTGGAGCATTACACTGAGGGCAAGCATATGGTCATCAGTTTTAATTTGAGAAGTCTTTGCGAGAGTGAGCGCAACTTGATTCTTATATCCATATTGTTATAAATTACATGATTGTGAGTTATTATGGGTAACTTTCTTGTTGTGAGGGCACATGGTTAATGAAGGTTGGGAAATTTATATGATTTCTTTGCTTAAACAGTATGCATGAATTTTCCAACTTAATGAGTCTATTCTTTAGAGTAGGTTGTCTCTAGTAATGATTCATGAATATACTTCTTGTTCATAATTATTATGTGAGCCTATTTGAGCATCTTGTTTTTTCCTTCGTGGGTGTTAAGACTTTTGTAGTATGCATAAATAGATAAGTTGTTCGAGGACGAACAAAGCTTTAAGTGTGGGGTGGTGATCTTGGGTGTATTTATACACCTAAGCATCATGGCTTACCCATATTTTAGCTAAGTTTGGAGAACAAAGTGCCTAGTTTCTTATGTTTTTACTCTACTTCTATATAATTGAGCTAACCGATATGATTAGTATGATTTCAGGTATTAATGAGGTAGATGGAGACATAATGGGACTATGGAATGCGGATAGCATATGACACGAGATAAAAGTAGTTTGTTGGACCAAATGTGGCGCCTAGAAACTATGTCCAAGACTAATTTATCATTTATAATTAGTTCAGGGACTTAGAAGGAAAATATGAGAGAAAAGATTATTAAAAAGACTTGATGGTTAATTTTTATCATTATTGAATATTCGGTAGTATTTTGAACAAGGGAATAGCGGCTTAGGGTGGAGAGAGAAAACGTTTCTCTCTTATTTTCGCTATTTGCACACCAAGATATTCTTCTAGTTTTTGGTATGATGAATATTTCTATTGTGATTTCCGTTTTATTCTTGAGTAGCTAAGTTTATTATTTAGGGTTATGGAAGCCTTGTAGAATACAATCTGTTACTTTGGGTTTTGAGTTCATTATGCATTGATTTGTATGCATAATACTCTCTTCATTTATCTTGAATTCTCGTGTTTGCAAACATAGACGATATGCCTTAAAACACAACTTGTTCGAGAGAAAGATTATTGTTCGAAAAAGAGTTTAGTGAAAAGAAAATAGGATTTCCAACCCCTATTTCATATGTTAATTACCTTAACAGGATTAACTACCTGCAGATTTTGTATTATTTTTGTAATCACTTTTGATTCAAGAGAACTAAAGTGAATTTGTCTTTGATGGTTGAGAAACACTAGGATTATGTTATTAAATACAATATGCTTCTCCATAAGCATGATACATGTATGAATTCGTAAATCCCATAGTTAGAAAGTATTGAAAACTACAAGGTGGACATAAACCTTCCTTGCTATTTCTCTGAATTTGAACACTACCACACATACTTCATCTTGTTAAACTGAAACCATTAATTTGTGAACTGAATCAAATCCCCCCTTTTGTTTTACAAAAATGAATGATTAAAAGTCAACTAATCTGTATACAATATAATTAGCAGCATATTCCCTGTGGGATTCAACCCCAACCTAGTTGGATTCTATATTTGACAACAACCATTTATGCTCTCGTAAGAGAGGTGTAATTTGGGCGTATCAGTAGCTCAGACTAAAGGATCAGGGATTTTCAAGGGGTTACCCTGAAGGAAAAGATTTTTTGTTAACAGGGCAGGTCTGAGTTTTCATAAGCTCTAGAAGGTCACTCGACTTAGTAGGGCACCACCTCCAGTGCCACCAGTGGGCATCATCAGAATCGGCTTTATGCTTTATTGACTCAGCAGGATTAGTAATGTTCCCCTTATGTGGTTACAGGTATGTTACATATTTTTTACCTTTACATCTATACATCGTTAGAACTTGGAGGTTTACATTCTTTTGTAACTCCATATGTATTTGTAGATATTTGATGTCAATCTTGATGTATTATCATAGCCCTTCTCCTTGTCAACCATAGTGGTTAGTTTAATTGTAGAAGGATGAGTACACAGAAATTTCTCGATCATAGTATATCAGAAAATCACTTCAGTCAACCTTTTAGAGTTAGAGATGACTGATTTTGATAAGAAAGTCACTTTAGTCGACATTATAGAGTTAGAGATGACTGATTTTGATATAATTCTCAAAATG
The DNA here is from genome assembly GCF_002878395.1 of Capsicum annuum. NCBI lineage: Eukaryota > Viridiplantae > Streptophyta > Magnoliopsida > Solanales > Solanaceae > Capsicum > Capsicum annuum. The sequence continues at coordinate 133,648,416 of NC_061117.1, forward strand.
GATTGGCTCAACTCATGTTATACTTTAGTTGACAGTTGAAACAAAATAGTCTAATTCTAGTTTCCTAACGAACATATCTAAGAACGGAGGGGTAGTATTCAGTGCCTATAGGTTATTCTTTCTACTCTCTTTAGGATAGAAAAATGATATGCAAGGAATGTATTTACCATCTTGTTTGAGTCAAGGATGCAAATTTTGAAACTACAAGTCCTGAGTCAGTTCCTATAGTAAATGAGTTTCTGGAAGTGTCTCCTAAAGATCTTCCTAGTGTTCCTGAAAGGGAAATCGACTTTTGAATAGATCTCCTCCCTCTTATATCAATTCCAACTTATAGAATGGCTCCAGTTAATCTTAATGAATTAAAGGAACAATTGAAATATCTCTTAGATA